>NC_139691.1:41374128-41499128 GCF_964106915.1 Podarcis gaigeae | reverse complement strand
TCGGGATGCGAATGGGATCTGTCCCAGAGCCCCATTTGCACCCAGAAGCAAATGTAACTAGCGATGGCACATCTGCACACATGCGCGTTGCTTTTTGCAGCTTCTGTGCATGTCGTCATTTTGACCGTCTGCGTATGCGCGAGCGGCGAAACACGGAAGTAACGCACTCTGTTACTTCCGGGTTGCCGCAGAGCGCAACTCGAATGCGCCCAACATGAAGCATATTCAACCCGAGGTATGACTGTACAGTCTTTCAGACAGCTTAGACATTCAGACTGTTTGGACTTAAGTCATATAGGGCTTTATAGGTCATAAATGGCACTTTGAATTGTGCTCGGAAACAGACAGGTAGCCAGCCCGTAGAGCTGTTGTAAAAAGAGCATGTTGTTTGCATGCTCCCAAAGCTGAAGTTTCCGAGCACTTTCCAAAGGCATTACAAAGCATTATAAATCTTTCCCCAATTTTTCGAGAAGCAAAAGCTGTGCTTCGCATCCACCATAAACTCACTAGGTGGGCTGGATTTAGATTTGGAAGAAGGCTACCCAACAACCACCTGGAGCACAGGGCTCAGAGGGGTACCTGTCACAGGCTATCAGCTCAGCTTTCTGCAAAATAGTACAAAGCAGCTGGTCTTCACTTGAAAACCTGGCACCCATTCACTGAGAAGCCATTGCTGCGTTAACGTTCTTGTAAAAAAACAAAAAAACAGGCGTGAAAATCTACCACAGATTCAACAAACAATGTAGCTGGTCCTACTTAGATGCTTGCATGTTTATATGGAAGGGATAAACTGTGCATGCAAATTGTGCATCAGTGTTGTGAAATGGACTACAGTCGCAGCATTAAAATGCTCCCCCCTCAAAAAAAAGACACCCATATGAAACTATTTGGAGGCAGACCATAGTTCCATCTCGCTTGGTATTGTTTACACCAGGAGTCAGCAATCTTGAGTCTCCAGATACTGCTAGACTTCAACTCCTAACACCCCCATCCTTCATTGCCAGAGTGGTCAAGGGTGGTGGGATGTGTGGCCCAACAATATCTGATGACCCAAGATTGAGGAAGGATGTTCTACAACATGCGACGGCTGTTTTTCCATCCCTACACGGAGTTGCTGGAAACTTAGCCTGGGGACTTTCACATGGAAAGCGTGTACTGAACAACTGAGCTATTGTGCCTCCGTTATCTCAAACGCAACCTCCAACTACACTTTAGGGCTACTAATCTTGGGTATCTTACAGAGCCGCTCTTATTGACATAATGCATACAATAAAAAGCAGGCACCTTCAATCTTTTCAGGCCCCAGACCCATTTAGGGTCCAAATATGCCTTTGAAGACCCATCTCTTAATCTTCTACTATACATTTGCAATGTGGGAGTGCTCCTGTTGCAACCCACCTTGAATCAGGCTACGATCCACTGGTGGGTCCCAGCCCATCAGTTGAATAGCAGCCTTGAAATCCACTGTGTGAATTTACGATTAGTTTGCAGTACTTATCTGGCATTATGAATGGAGGAACACAAAGGAATAAGAGCCGAATGAACTAGAGTGTCTGGCAGCTGCCTTCGTTATATCCGTTTCCCCTCAAAAAGAAGAATGCAACCGAGACTTTGATCTTGTCAAAAAAGCGCCCTGCCCAGTTAATTCTGTCAGATAACAGGAAGTGCGGGCGCTGGGGAGATGCTTGCAAAAACCACACTGACTCTCATATCCAATGCAGCAGACTGAAAGTTCCCAGGCCCCTCCCAAAAGCTTGACACTGAAGCAGCTCTTCCTGACAGATGGGCAAATCGTCCCAGGGTGATCACCACAGCATCCTGCTGCCTGAGCAGTTTACAATGAAGTGGCTCAAGATCAAAGCTTAAAAATGAAGGGGGACCCAGAGCCACTAAGCTGCCAGAGTCCTTCAAACAGAGCAAACTACACTTCACAGCCACTTTAAAAGCCGAGAGTGCAAAAAAAAAAGGAAAGAAACAAGGCCTTTTCAATGGCAGCACCTCAGTGACAGAGCCTTGTACCCAGAAGATCCCAGGTGTTGATCTGGGCCCTGCTAGGCCTGCAATGTGAACCACACTCAGCAGTTATTGTATGTTTTGTGCACCCAGAAGAACAGCTGCGATGGATCGAAACGGATGACGATGTGCAATGTCTGTCTCCCCTGTACAAGCTGATCAGTTTGCATTTCTGCTGCTTTTGATAATGGCTCACAGAGACCTTGGCATTATGATTAGAAAAGCAGCCGTGTCGCCTAATCAAGAGTGAGAGCACAACTTGTTTTGGCAAACCAATGCAAAAGGTCCCTGAGCAGGGAACTGATGATGCAGCAGGGGGTCCCAATTGGTCAGATTTCTCCCTCCCAGGTCAATCATGGTAATTCATAGTCCATGTTTTCTTCTTCTTCTTTTTTTGAAAAAGACTCCAGTACAAAACCTTTGACAGCTACCACCAGTCAGAGAAGCCAACACTGGGTCAACCATCTAGCTGGTAGTTGGGAGCCCAACATATCCTCTCAGATTTGTAGTCCTGCCACACCAATTTGCAAGCTGGGCGGCAGCAAATAAAAACTGGTCCCCCCACACCTCTTTCTTCTTTTAAACAACTGGTGGGGTGGGGAATTGAAAGATGTATTTGCATCAACAACTTGTGGGTTGCCGGCCTGTCTACAGTGGCCTAGATTTCACAGAGCAAATGGCTGGTATATGCAGGGGGCAGTGATGTTATGAAAACGCAGCAGGGGCTGCAGAGAACCGACAGGAAATCTTCTATTTGCTATCTCTGGAAACAGATAATCACCCAGAAATAAGTAGGAAGAGGCTCCATTGCTTCATTATTATAGACCAGAAAAATATACACAACTAAGCATCATCCATTGCCATGCCCCAATTGCACAAGCATGATTGAAAACGGGACCAGCTGCCTATATAAGCATCCTCAGTTGCCTTTGGAAAAGGGATGTGTGGTGCAAAGAACTGTATTTATACAAGCAGATCATTTTCTCCCATAAAGAAGCCATAATTTTAACACTCAGAGATGGGTCCCTTATAACGCCCCTCTTGTAACTTGTAGTATTAACCAGTAAACTCCTAACAACTCTCAGTTCTCTGGGCAGTTAAAATGTAGAAAAAATGGCTATGCTAGAGTTATAAGCATGCATATAAATGCATATATTTATGAAAATGGCAAACAGAGATGCATTATATTAGGAAAAGATTGCTTTGCAGAAATGTATAAAAATGAATATATTAGGAGAAACTTAAACTAAAATCTTAGGAATTTTCACGAAAACTTAAAAACAAGCTAGCAAGCCAGCAAACAAACAAACAAACAAACAAACAAACAAACAAACAAACAAACCCATAAGCTGTTAAACTTGGAGAGCTTAATTTAAGGCTGGAAAACTAAGGCTGGAGGAACCAAGAGAAACTGAAATTGCCAGATGTTGCCACCCCTAAACAACCTTCCGTTTCATTTCTTCTTCAAGCTAGAGTGTAACAGAAAGCTAGAAACCTTCTTTTCCGTAGAACCCCCTCACCACTTCCAGCAAACCCTGGTGATCTCTCTGCTCACCTCCGTCACATTCATAACCTTGATTGCTGCAAGCTGCCCAGTCTTCACATGGCGACCCTGGGAAGGCGATAAGAACACAATACAGGCAAATAAGCACACAATGCTGGCACAATTATGCAGATTAATGACCTGTGTAAGCCACTGAATCAAAGCACCAATTTTTCAGCAGACACAATTTAAAAACTGCTCAGCTGAGCGAAAGTCATTTGTACAGCACCTGACAGTGGACACAAAAACTTCTAGGATGATAGTCCATGACATGGCTAGCAGAAGCTGAAAGTGACGATGTGAAATCCTCACCCTACATCTGCCTACGTCCTGTCCTTTGGGTGATACTGAAAGAAGATTAGACAGATTTCTGGAGGTAAAGGCTGTCAAAGGGGACCAGCCATGATGCCTATGATCTGCCTCCATAATCAGTTATGCTTCTGAATGACAGCTCCTGGAAACCACTGGAGGGGAGAGCTGCTGTTGCAATCAGGTCTTGCTTGCATGAGATGGGTTCAAGGTTCTTGTATTGATTTATAAAGCCCTGACAATTTGGGTCCAGGATATCTCAGGGATTGCCTGAAACCTTATACCGGTATATCACTGAGTTCATTTGCAGGAGTGTCATTGGTCATCCCCCAAGTTGGCAAGGCTTATTTGACAACATTGAGAAATGAAGCTTTTAGTGTCATTGGCCCAGCCCTGTGGAACTCCCTGCCAATAGAGATTCAGTGGGCACCTTCTGTGCCAACTTTTAAAAGCCTGCTGAAAACGTTTCTATTCCTCCAGGACTATGCAGCTAGTTAAGAATGCACCCCCCACAATGGATCTACAGTGGTACCTTGGGTTACAGGCGCTTCAGGTTACATACACTTCAGGTTACAGACTCTGCTAACCCAGAAATAGTACCTCGGGTTAAGAACTTTGCTTCAGGATGAGAACAGAAATCACGTGGCGGCGCAGTGGCAGTGAGAGGCCCCATTAGCTAAGTGGTGCTTCAGGTTAAGAACAGTTTCAGGTTAAGAACGGACCTCCAGAATGAATTAAGTTCTTAACCCAAGGTACCACTGTACTGATGTTTGTTTTTAATTTCCTTTTATCTAGTTTTTAACTTTTTATGATTTCATTGTCTGGTTTCACGCTTTTATATTGTTGTAAACAGCTGTGATATATTTTTCATGATAGAGCAGTATATGAATATATTTATAAATAAATAAAAACACAGCCTCCCCCGCCCACCTCTAAGTCAGAGTAGCAGACAATGCTCTGATTGGCAGATTGTTCAGATAAGTAAGGAGTCTGAAAAACCAGTATACTCCAAATTCCAAGAACTCAGGAAACTGTCTGATACCAGGTCAGTCTACTTTGTCCATCTAGTGCAGTGTTGTCTGTTCTGACAGGCAGCAGCTGTCCAGGGCATTAGAGTCTGTGGCTGTTGGGTCCCCAGCAATGGCAAAGATGGAATATCAGGTCCATGTAAATACTGCATCCCACATGCAGACAGGCCACACAGAACAAGCTTCCATTGACAGTGAGACTGAATGTTTCCTAGGATTCCAACACCCAAAAAGTGCTCAGCACCCTGACACCACCACCAAAGCTTCTGCCTGATTTTGGGTGCTAACGCCCTTCCACCAGCAACCCTCCATGCCCCATTCCTCATTGTAATGCTTTGGAGAGGCTTCCTGGAGGATGCAGAGAGAAAGAGGAGATGGGAAACATTATTTCTATGAATCTCCTCACATGCACATACTTATCAGTGTGGCTGTCTGTAGCAGAGCTACTCCTACCATTGGGCTAAGTGAGGTGACTGCCTCAGGAAGCAGATGCTGGGGGCGGGGGAGGTGCATGGCAGTAGACCCCTTGCTGATTTTAAGTTCCCATGACCTGTCTTGGCCACCCTAAACTAGACTGCTACTTCAGGTGCAGGGGAAGATGCTAACACTTCACTGGTGCTGTGTAATGGACACATCAACACCATAGATTTAAAGTACTAAGGTACCATTTTGAAAGTCATGGGAACTGCCACTTCTAAGGGTGATTAGAATAGTTAGATACCTCTCAGAACTACATTTCACAGCACCCTTAGCAAACTACAGTCACCATGGGTTGTTGTTGTTTTTTGTGGGGGGTGGGGTGGAGGGCCATGACTTTTAAAGTGGTATAACAGTGATTTCAGTGTGAGGTGTGCATGTGACCTGAGATTCCACTGCCATCCTGTATGTATGACTTCTGTATCTAGAATGGAAAATGGACAGCACCATACTTTTGCCCCAAGCAGCAAACCAGTTTTGCAGAGTTGGCTGCTGTCTGAGACAGAGGAGATCTGCGCTTATTTTGTACCCAGCCAATGCCACTCACCTCCACATTGCTTCCTACCACAGCTCCTGCTCCTTTATGGAAAGCCATTGTTTGCAAATGTTTCCAGGCATTGAAAACTTCACAGTATAGTACGAAGCCCTTCCAGACAGGCTGGCACCCTCATTTAAAGCCCAAACTTTCCCTGTCTATTTTCCCTGGAACTTGAAATGGTTAATATTATTTTTCTTTGAAAACACACACACACACACACACACACACACACACACACACACACACCAGGCTTCCATTGCAATAAATGGCCCATTTCTCAAGGATCACACCATTTAAACCCAGAGCAAATGATTCACATCGCCCATTGTGACAGCTGGGCTGGGGGTGAAAATCCATCACTCTGTGGCAGTTAATTAGCAAGGATCTTTCACCATAAAGTACCCAGATGAGTCCTTGATGGGTTTATGCAGTTCTGATGAAGGACTGTCCCTTTTGTTTTAATCACCTCCTAAGAGAGCCTGGGAAGGAGGGAGAGGGAGAAAGAGATATGCTGGTATTATAAACTCCCAACGACAGGCTCCTATTGTTTGTGTGTTCTTTGCTTTCTTGATTCAGCATAATCAAATCAGAACAGAGAGATTGTGTTTATACCATCACTTCACGGATGCAAAGCACAGGTAAAGTTTGTAATTATAACAGGTGGTTTCAGTTAGGGAAAGGGCCTTAGCTCAGTGATGTTCTGCCAGGGTTCAATCCCTGGCAGATCCAGGTAGAACTGGAAAAAACTCCCCATCTGGCATCCTGGAGAGCTGCTGCTAGCCAGTGTGGACAATAGTGTTCAAAATTCTCATTGTTCGGGTGCATTTTGCGACAGGGAATTTCATTAGCACGAGCAGTTTCTGAACTCTGGGAACAGTACCGCACCTAAGATTTCAGATTAAAACTGCAGAGTGGAAGGAAAGAAGGAGCTATTTCTGCCTCCCCGCTTGCAGCTATTCTCTAAAGACTGGAGAAGAGACCCTCTTATGAATATTAGGTGGGTAGGCAGGGGAAGGATTAGACCATGTGAAAAATGAACATAGTATTTCAGCTGCAGTTCATTCATCTTCAGCTTTGTATTCTTGTTATAAAAAAGCGTGCTTAGACATTCCATTGTTGCGCCCATAACTTAGGTTTAAGCTCCTAGCTAGCTCCTAGCTTTCATATCTCAGTTTCTAACACTAACAATACTGAGCTAGATGGACCAGTGGTCTGACAATTATAAGGCTGCTTCCTATATTCATAATCTTAAAGGACCCCTGGATGGTTAAGTCCAGTCAAAGGCGATTATAGGGTGTGGTGCTCATCTCGCTTCAGGCCGAGAGAGCCGGCATTTGTCCACAGACAGCTTTCTGGGTCATGTAGCCAGCAGGACTAAATCACTTCTGGCGCAACAGAACACTGTGACAGAAACCAGAGTGCATGGAAACACTGTTTACCTTCCCGCCACAGCGGCAGTACCTATTTATCTACTTGCATTGGCATGCTTTCGAACTGCTAGGTTGGCAGGAGCTGGGACAGAACAATGGGAGTTTACCCTGTCACAGGGATTCAAACCGCCAACCTTCCAATCAGCAAGATTCCAAGAGGCTCAGTGGTTTAGACCACAGTGCCGTCCTTCATAATCTTACTATGCTATTACTATAGAACTGAGTGATCCATAATAGACATTGTAAATCACGAACTGTGGAGAGACTGAAAATGTCAGTCTCAAAACTATAGGAAGCCAAAGTTTGACACAGTTGTATCCCAAAGAGATAATCTGGTTTAAATTTAGCAAATGAGCACAGCAAAGTTCAAGCTGCTAAAAACTGTTTCAAAGCAGATTCTGGCCTGCTTCTCAACCAGTGGCGTAGCGTGGGTTGTCAGCACCCGGGGCAAGGCAAGTAATTTGCGCCCCCTAACCCGTGGATTTGCGCCCCCTAACCCTAACCCCCAGATGTTGCGCCCGGTGCGGCCGGCCCCCCTGCACCCACCACGCTACGTCACAGTTCTCAACAATTAACATGAGTCACCCATCCTACAAGTCAACTAGGGCTGCTTTTCTCACATTGCCATCATGTCAGAAGCACGTCAGTATTCAGAACTTTACAGGTTTGTGAAGACTGAGTGCATTTAGGCAAGGCAGGAGCAGATGCAGCATGGAAAAAAATGGGAAGGGGTGTAAAAAAATGACTTGGTCAGGAGTACACAATAGGGTAAGTGACCAAACCCGAAGAAGAAGGAACCTACCACCAAGCTTGGCTAAGTATTAAGAATGCCATGGCATTTTAATAGGACACAGGAAGGAATTCTCCCCAACTATGATTTTGGTTTCCCCCCCCACACTGTATGAGACAGTACATATGACCACAACAGAAGATGGAAAGAGTTGACAGAGGAGACTTATACCATGAAATTAGAGGAATTGCTTTTGGTGATGCTGTATCCGCCTCCCCCAACAATAGGCAGAGGAACCACGAAACTTGTTTTGCATTAGGTGTTGCAGTTTGCATCTTTGTAATGACATTGTATAAAGAGGGACTACCAGGTGGCCTAGTGTCATAAAATATTCCCCTGAATGCTAAATTCCCTCCTTCTCTCTCTCTCTCTCTCCCCTCCTCTCTCACACACATTTTAACATTCAGGGATTACAACACATTTCACTCTAACATATTAAAATAGCCAGCATTTCCCACATAAGAATACTGTTCCCAAGGCAGCAACAAACACTGGCTTATGAGGGCTTTCCTCTTGCCTCTTGTGCTTGCCTGAGAATGTTTAACCTTAAAGAAAGGGGTGTTGATGCTCTAGGGGCAGGAAGACCACATTCCTTTAAGGGCAACTTTCCAGGGGCCACATGCCAGTAGTGGGTGGGGCCAGAGGCAAAAGTGGGTGGATCAATCAATGCAAATTTTACCAGGGTACACCAGGCTGCTTTCTTCACACTCCCCTCCTCCTCCTTGGGATGTCTGCATTTGCCCCCTGGCCTGCCTTGCCCTATGGAAAGGTGATAAAAAGGTAAAGGGACCCCTGACCATTAGGTCCTGTCGTGGACGACTCTGGAGTTGCGACACTCATCTTGCTTTATTGGCCGAGGGAGCCGGCATACAGCTTCCAGGTCATGTGGCCAGCATGACTAAGCTGCTTCTGGCGAACCAGAGCAGCGCACGGAAACGCTGTTTACCTTCCCGCCGGAGTGGTACCTATTTATCTACTTGCACTTTGACGTGCTTTCGAACTGCTAGGTTGGCAGGAGCTGGGACCGAGCAATGGGAGCTCACCCCGTTGTGGGGATTCGAACTGCCGACCTTCTGATCGGCAAGTCCTAGGCTCTGTGGTTTAACCCCCAGCGCCACCCGCATCCCATGGAAAGAGGATAGTCCCAGGTAAAAGGGCAGCCTGGCCCTGAAGCTACGTGCCTAGCAGTGTGTTCTGGCACAGAGGAGAGACCTGTGGGGAAGGTGGCAATCCCTGTGCTGCTCTTTCTGTGTGTGAGATGCAGAACTTGTATTGACCTTCGGTGAAGTTTAAGCAGCTTAACAGCGTCTAGGGCTGCAACATCTGGGCCCCAAAGCATTTCCTTCCATTGTAGAAGTGGAAATGCAGAATGTGTCCTTTGCTTAAGGTTTCTTGAAAAGAGGGTGGGGGGGAGCACAAGCAGAAGGAAGTATGAAGAGGAAGGAGTGGAATGAATCGAAGATTCAAAACATCACCAGCACCAAAATGCACATAATGACACTTTGCATGGGGTGGCAGTGGGGGATAGCCTCTATCATGTGCTTGCTGCCACATCAACTATACATCTGTCAATATATTTGATTTAGCATTTCAGTTTTAAAAGGCTGTTTTTTAAAAGGATGAAGAGAGGCTGTTAAATAGCCACAGCCACTAAAATCAGTGGTGTTTTAATTCTGATAATGATTAAATAGGGACAGCCCATGACATTTCGCTGTGTCTGATGGAAAACCCATCTATAAACTGAATGTGGAGCATAACCCAGTTGGAAGTTCTCCCAAACAAGCTTTTTTGAAACGGTCCTGGCACAAAGGTTGTAATTCCACTGCCCTGCTAAAGCTAAGCAGCAGCAGGGCTTATCCACACCATAAATTTAAAGCCCTTTCAAAGCACTTGGCTTTCCCAAGGGAATCCTGGGAGCTGTAGTGGGCTAGGAATTGTAACTCTCTTTATTATGAAGTAATAGACCCAAACAGGTAAACTACAGTTATTGGGATTCTTTGGGGGGAGACCATGTTCTTCAAAAGTGTGTTCAATGTGCCAAGGGCCTTCTGGCGGTTCCCTCATTGTGAGAAGCCAAGTTACAGGGAACCAGGCAGAGGGCCTTCTTGGTAGTGGCACCAGCCCTGTGGAACGCCCTTCCGTGAGATGTCAAAGAGAAAAACCACTACCAGATTTTTAGAAGACATCTGAAGGCAGCCCTGTTTAGGGAAGCGTTTAATGTTTAATAGGTTATTGTATTTTAATATTCTGTTGAAAGCTGCCCAGAGTGGCTGGGGAAGCCCAGCCAGATGGGCGGGGTATAAATAATAAATTATTATTATTATTATTATTATTATTATTATTATTATTATTAAAATATATTATCAAGGCGTTTAGAAACCAAGACTTATGAGGAACGATTGAGGGAGTTGGGTATGTTTAGCCTGACATAAAGGAGATATCTGAGTGGAGGGCTGTCACATGGAGGATGAAGCAAGCTTGTTTTCTCTTGCCCCAGAGGCTTCACGTTACAAGAAAGGAGATTCTGACTAAACATTGGTAAGAACTTTCTGGCAGCAAGAGCTTTTTGATAGGAGAGCAGACTCGCTCAGAAGGTGGTGGACTCTCCTTCCTTGGAGGTTTTTAAATAGAGGTTGGATGGTCATCTGTCATGTATGATCTAGTTGAGATTCCTGCATTGCAGGGGGTTGGACTAGACCAGTGTTCCCCAAACTTGTGTCTCCAGCTGTTGTTGGACTACAACTCTCATCATCCCTAGCTAGCAGGACCAGTGGTCAGAGATGATGGGAACTGTAGTTCATAAACAGCTGGAGACCCAAGTTTGGGAAACACTAGACTAGACCCTTCCAACTCCACAAGCCTATGATTCTCTGTTCCTGCCCCCAAAGAGTGTGTTAAATGTATGATGTGGACACGTCCGTACAGAAGAATACTATACTGAGAACTGAACCTTGCTCTAACAATGGTTGCAGGACAGTATACACCACTGCACCTGGGGGCAGCAGGATCGTTCAGAGATTAGCAAGGCAGAGGACATGGTACACACAGCTCTAATTTCCAGCAGAAAGAAATAGATGAGCAGCTGAAATGAAATGAGTGGAGTGGTTTGGCTGCCACTGCCTGCCACTCAGCCATGCACCCACCCCAGCAACTTCTGCTTAAGGCAATTAGGATTCTCAAGAGGAAAAACAGCTGACTGGGCAGTTCCAAGAAAACAGCTAAATATACAATGGCAGCAGCCTGACCTAATGACTAAACAAGAAGAGAAAGAGAGAGGGAGAGAGAGAGAGAATGCTGCTCTTTCTGGCAGCATGAAAGGAACACAAACAAGGAACACAAGCTTTGTCGAGACAATAAATCACATACTTGGGATGCACGTTTCTTGGTCCAAACAACAAAATGACTTCCCCAGATTTTGCAAGGCGAAAGTAAAACTTGCAACCTGGAGATTGATTTGAAGATTCGGAAGCCAGTCTTCACCAACTGCTGCCTTCTGGATGTTTTGAACTACAACTCCCACCAACTCTGCCGAGCACTCTGGGGGCTGATGAGAGTTGTAGCCCAAAACATCTGGAGGGTGCCAGGCTGGGAAATGTTGCTTTGAATTGAGTTGGGGGGTCCTTGGCCATTGAGACATTGCTGAGCTGCAACTCCCATCTGGGCTTGGGTCAAAAATTCCCCACCTTGGCTTTAAAAGCACCCACTGAATGGGGAAATATGAAGGTTTGTGACATCTTCCATCTACTTTCCTACCTTGCTGTCCAGATGTGAACTGCAACCCTGCCCCCCAAATCTCTACCTTAAATAATTGCATTTTTGTGATCACTTATCTGCAGAAGCAATTTGGCCTTTCTTTTTTGCAAATGGACTGCTTGAACAGATTTAATAAATCTTTTATGTTAAGATGGAAAGGGCAAACATTAAAGGAATGTTATTTCTCTTTCAGCTTCTGTTTTTTAAAAAAAAATTTGTAAGGCTCACTGTAAACTACATGTGTGGACACTGCACGTAAATAAATCACGGAGTCTGTTATCTAAATTAACAGTAAATTTATTTTATAAATGTGGCTTTCCTTATATATTTTGGGGTGAATGTTCTTAAGAACAAAGTTATAAAAGCAAGATGTCTGAGCAAATGCAGCGTAGCAGAAATGATCTGTAAATTGTTTATTCATTGTTGTTTTTTCCATTTAAAATCCCAAGTTTCTTTTAAAGAAAACAACAGAAGAAAAACCCTCATAAAATTTTACTCAACAGAGCCAGAAGCTTTCTGGCATCAAAAGAATGCATTGCTTTTTAAAAAAGAAAGAAAAAGAAAAGAAAAGAAAAGAAACTAGAGAGAAAAAAGTATTTTATCATATGATTTTCTCTAAAAAGAACTACCCCCTCTCTGACTAAATTACTTAAGTGCTACTCAAGATGCATTCGTAAGGAACAAATCAAGTTCCTGAGTGTTGATATAAGCAATATATGCGGATTCCCTCCCCACCCCCCCCCCAGGGCAAAATAACGTGTTGTTATTTTGCAAGCCAAGCAGAAGTCAATGAAGGGCTGATTAAACTTGAACATATATCTTGTGTGTGGCTTTGGTCATAAAGCATGGAGCCAGGGACCAATTTATAGTGAGATTGGCATGGCACTGTTCTACGTTTTCCACAGGAGACAATATGCTTCTGAATACCTGATGCTGGAAATTGCAGGTGGGGAAGAATGCTGTTGGGCCCTGGTCCTCCTTGCAGGCTCTTCAGAGGCATTTGGTTGGCCACTTTGAGAATAGAATGCTAGACTAGATGAGCCGTTAGCCTGACCCAGCAAGGTCTTGTTATGTTACTATGAGAAAAGTGCATCTTCAGCCAGAACAGGCGGCATCTAGCATGATGCTGCAGATAACCAGTGGGGAGCAGTTGCAGTTTCCAGGGTCTCAGCCTGTGTCCTATGTTGGAAAAGAACATTGCATCTGCTTTTCCTGTAGAAGATCCCTCATTCAATCAACAGCATTTCCAAGGAGAAGTAGGGAAGACTCCTGCCTGAAACCCTGCTGCCAGTCCGTGTAGACATAACTAAGGTAGATGGAGAAAACTAAGCTTGCGAGCATGCTGAACAGCAAACAGGCACAGGCAAAACAAGATTAAGATGAAGAACAAGATCTCGTTCCTTGGAGATTTTTAAAGCAGAGGCTGGGTGGCCACCTGTCTTGGTTGCTTTTGCTGAGATTCCTGCCCTGCAGAGGGTTGGACTAGATGGCCCTTGGGGGTCCCTCCCAACTCTATGATTCTAAGTCCCACCATTTGCAATGGGTTTAATTAATTTTTGTTAAAGACACTAAAAGCTGCAGTACTTAAACTTACCTGGGAGGAGTAACCTCCATTTAACTCGGGACTTGCTTCTGAGTAAAGCTGCAGAGGATTGTCCTGTGGCTTTGGTTGGATCACACACAGGGTAGTTTTAAGTGACTCATTCCCTTAGGGCAAGGATTTCGTCCCTGTACAATTATGGAACTTCTGCCTCCTCCCTGGGAACTCCCGAAAAGTTCTAGATTTGGGGAGGATGCATTGTACATGCAGGGGGAGGAGAGTTCCAACACACAAGCTTGAATCCTTGTGCTAATGGAACGAGTGCATTGGGTCCCGCCCACAAAGCTATCTTATACTGCTCTCCCTGTGTGTAACGGTTTCTTTTCTGGCTTGTGGAATAAACAGGGCTCTGTGGATTTGATGGAAAATAAAGCTGTCGTCTTCCACCACAAAAGGATGCCAAATGGTAAAGTGGCTATATCCATAGGACTCTGTGGGAGTCTGAAGAGCCCTATGCTGATCTTGCCCCAGTGACTGTGGTGGGATTGAGACCCTCCAGTGCAATAGGATATGTGCCATTAATAGACCACATAAAGGGCCTTCTGATTATATAGTTTCTGGATGTGTTGGCAAGGAAAGAGTAAGAACCACTTCCAGCAAACCAAAGGAGCGGAAATGCTACATGGTTTCCTCTGTGTGTGTGTGTGTGCGGTTTCCTCTAAGTTGTTTCCGTCTACTGGTCCTAGACATTGTTGGGAAAGGAAAGGAAAGACACACACACACACACACACACACACACAGCCTTTAAAAAGCTGTTAATAACTATGCTTGAAGAGGAAAGCCCTTGTATTCAGGGTTTGACACATGCTAGGACAATTAGTGTGGCCATCTGCAAAGGAAGACCTAAAACTGTGATGTACCATTTTTTACATGGCATGAATGTCTATGGGGGGAAACAAACAAACACTAAAAAATAAATAAATCAGGGTTGGGCAAACATTTGACCTACTACTGGGTTTGGGAGGGAAGGAGACAATCAACCCCACCACCATGACTTTCTTTGAGCTGCCATTGTGGCTAGAATCCACAGGTGCTCTTGGCCTCCATGAATTTGTCTAATCCTCTAAAGCCATTCAAGTTGGCGGTCATTACGAGTAGCTCTTGTGTATGAGCAAATTCCATAGTTCAGCTCTGTGCTACTTCCTTTTGTCTGTTCTGAATCTTATAACATTGAGCTTCACTGGAGGTCTAAAATAAGAACCCCTTACTTCAACTCCATATGAGAAACCCGCCCCCCCTTTTTCTCCAGGATCATTAGGAGGTTTATTTGAACTGTTGCTTTGGGAGCCATTTTCAGACTACCAGACAATGGTTTAAAACTTTTAAAACACCGATTGGATGGTTGACGGGGGCTTTTGACCAAAGCAATGTAAAGGAGCCATCTAACTTTTGTTTTCTCCTAAAGGTCACTGAGTGGCATAAATCAGCCAGTCGTCTCCTACTGTCCCTCTTGGTAACTCCACAGCTGTCCTCAGTTGGAGTGCTCAGTTGCAGAAGTGCTTGCAGCTCTGTGGCCAAACCTACACTTTGTTTGCAAGGGAGTGCCTGGTTTGATCCCTGACATCTCCACTTTAAAGCAGATAACAGGTAACATACCTGATAAAGTTTTTGGAAAGCTGAAGGGACCCAGAAGATAGGGCCAGAAAGATGGACTGACATTGACATTAAAATGCTACTTAGGGCCCCTCCATGCAGGTGTTTTATTATGGGTATATTGGGCAAAAGGTTCTTGATGCAACCATGGTGGGTCTATTCTGATAGAATAGCTGTTCTGTGGTGCTTCCCCAAGCTACTGCATTAGCCACATTTACACCATCTTTTAAAGCACTATGATACCACTCCAAACAATCACCATGGCCTGCAAGTGCTACAATTGGAGAGTAGCCTTCACCAAAGACATCATGGACTTTGAAGAAGCACAAATGCAGGATGAAAGGGAGAAACGTGCTAAGAGGAAGGCACATTTGGTAAACCCTCATTGTGATCAACTCCTGCCCAGAAACCTATGTCCCCACTGTAGAAAGGACATGTGGATCCAGAATACAGAATATGACAGTCATGTATAGACACACCAACCATGTTAATTGGAGACAACCTTACTCGGCTATGAGTGATCACCAAAGAAGAAAGTAGTTTTATTCCCCTCATAGAGCTACAATTCTCAGAGTTCCTCATGAAGAGGGATTGGTTGTTAGACCACTCTGAGAACTGTAGTCTGTGAAAGGAATGGGGACTGCCTAAAAACTCTCAGCACCCTTAACAAACTACAGTTCCCAGGGTTCCTTGGGGGAAGGCATGACAAGTGGTATCACAGTACTTTAAATGCATGGTGTGAATGTGGTAATTATTGCCGCACAACAAAAGCAGAGCAAAAATAAATTAGAAATATTCTTGGTAAACTTTGCAGGTGCAAACGGTATTCAAACAAAGCATGATCATGTATGGCTGCCCCAATAGCACCATGAGCACGAATCATCATGAATGTGCACTGAAAATGGTGTCTGGAGGGGCCACAGTGGTAGTAGTGTAGGCACTCTCTGAGCCACCTCACCCACAGGACTTAACCCTGGGATCAAATGCTTTCCAATAAACCAAAGCTGAGACCATATGTGATCAATAGGCAGGAAAAGAGAGGAGTGCAGGGCAGATGAGGCAGCAGTGGAGAGAAGGATGGAGTGGGGAAGGGGAAGGAGACTGAAGGATGTGGTGGTGGGAGAGGAAGGAGGAGGAAGTGGTATTGCACCAGCCCTGAAGAAGTATTTGTTTATTGCAAAGATTTCAGGGATTACAATAAGTCTCTGTGCAGCAAGACATATATTTCTGCCCCTTGTGGTCAAGGTTGGACAGAAGATTTTGCCCTCCCCAAAACAATAGTCACAAGTGCAGTATTTAATGTTTCTCTGTGCAAGAGCAATGGGGCACCCTCACAGACACAAGGGTGCAAGCTAAACCTTCTCTCTGCCCTTGGGGACAACAGTGACTATTAAAAGTAGCCTGTTCTATTTGCATTGCCCCACCCCTTTCATTCGCATAAAATTGATTCCTCTCCATACACCACCACACTTTAATAGGAAACAAAGCTGTCTTTTCCATTGTGAGCTTGGGAAAGCTTTCTTCAGTCATGGTAAAGAACAACAACTTTGGAGAGGAAGATGCACAGTATCTGACTAGGGACAGAGTAGCAGTTTTAAAAAATAAAAAAGTAAAAGACTCCTGGACAATTAAGTCCAGTCAAAGGCAACCATAGGGTGTGGCGTTCATCTCGCTTCAGGCCGAGGGAGCCGACATTTGTTCACAGACAGCTTTCTGGTTCATGTGGCCAGCAGGACTACACTGCTTCTGGTGCAATGGAACACTGTGATGGAAACCAGAGCACATGGAAATGGCGTTTACCTTCCCACCACAGCGGTACCTATTGATCTACTTGCACTGGTGTGCTTTTGAACTGCTAGGTTGGCAGGAGCTGGGACAGAGCAATGGGAGCTCACTGCATTGCGTGGAATCGAACTGCTGACTTTCCAATTAGAAAACCAAAGAGGCTTGGTGGTTTAGACCTCAGTGCCACCTGCATCCTTTACCTGGCTCATGAGTAAAAGCAGGAGATCAGGCAAAGGAACATGCAACTCTGTCTTATGCTGAATCAGACCATTAGTCCATGTAGTTCAGTATTATCTGAATTGAATGACAGCAGCTCTTGGGAGTTTCAGATGTAGAATCTTTCCCAGCCCAAACCTGATATGTCAGAGATTGTCTTGAGGACCTTCTGCATGCAAGATAGATGCTTTACCACTGAGCCACAGCCCTTTTCTGAGTGAATGAATATATGGGAGGAGCTTAGAGAGGATGCCAAGTCAAAAGGGTGGAGCCTAATGATTCCATCACAGCACAAGGTCAAATGAAACCATTTTCTAAGCCCTCGAAATACTGGATTTATTCAAGAAAGTACTCAACACTGAAGGTCAAAATGCAAAGTGGGTGGAAAATATACCTGGCAGTTGGTAACGGTATCTAGGGGAGGCATGCAAGACGTTTAAGGCTCAAGGCCACAGCCCACTGCATTTGTCCTTCCAGCCTGTTCCCCCCCATTCTTTCTGCTCTTGGGCGTACATGTTTCTTAAATTTAGCCTTCCAGTAATTGCCTCCGGTGCTCCAATCTGCTCAGGCTTTCTGCACGGCACACAAGCTGCTTTCACACTTCATAATTTAACAAGGCCATGCGATCCATTGCACTCTGCCCATATTTCTCTCCCCCCCCACCAAAGAAAAAGATAGTTTTATTTATTTATTTCTCTGCTCCAGAGAAAGGCTAGTCTCTCAGTTGGCTGCTTTTACACAGCCCCAGAAACACCATAAGTGGGGGAAAGAAAGTCCTTTCCAAAACAAAAAACCAAGAGCTCAGGTCTTTCCTTCCCAGGATCAAAGGACGAGTTTTGCCATGCTAACTGTAAAAGTCTGCCTGCTTCAAACAGGACAGTCCTCTATTTGAAGGCACCCTCTAGTTGAAGAGCTGTCCAGTCCAAGCCGCTTCTTTCTGCCCAAAGGAGGGTTTGTCCAGTGTTGTTGTGCGGCCAAGCTAATCTGCAATTAATTTTAAATTGCTCACAGTTCATAACAGAAACAGAGAGAAAACAATGCAATGTCAACAACAGCAACAACACCACACCCTCAAAAGACAATGTTCCAAGTTGTTGTGGGTTTTTTTAGTCCACTGGCAAGCATCTATCAGGGATAAAAATGCATTCTCATCATGACATGCCTGCTCACTTGATTTGTCTCCCAACTGTAAAGGAGCCTGGAAGGATAGTCACGAGACTGGGACTAGCAGAGAATGAACAACCAAACAGCCAGGGTGAAAGATCACCTACCAATCAAAGAAGCGGGGAGGAAATGACAATGAAACCAGCAGTGCACACAACAGCTTTGTTGTGGATCAGATGGAAATCAGTTACATGACACCTTGCAGGAAAACACAGTTAACAGTTTACCATGAATGCACAGAATGTTGCCGCCTTGCTCAACAACATTCTAGCCAGCAGGCATAACAAACCATAATCTCTAGCTTGGCATTATGACTGAACTGGGGACTATGCCTTGTTTGGAGTAAAACAAGCCACAATCTCCAATTCAGACATAATGCTAAGCCAAAGTTTGGTCTTGGCTTACCAATCATGCAAAGCCAATCATGACTTCTGGTTCATAAGGAATGCTAAGCCAAAGGACATGGTTTGTTGCTCTTGCTGGTGAGAAAGGAGGAGTGCAGCAAGAGTGAGTGCCACATCCACATGCCACCATTAAATAGGGTTTACCCATGGGCCATTGACTCAATTCAGACTTTACTCCAAATTGTGGTTTGTGATATTTAGAACCCACACCATGGTTTGAGTTTACAAACATATAGCAGGCAAACCATGGTTTTGATGTATCTGTTTAATTATTTTCTTTCCTCGTCTCAGAGCTCACCTTCATAAGTTCACTCCTGTCCCCATGGTGCGGCAGCTCTTGACGCACAGCAGTGGTGTGTCTGTGAATTCAGAAAGATAAGCAAACCATCCCTAGCACAAATGGTGGCTTTAAAACCAGCTTTGAAACATGGTTTCAGATCTGGACTAGGGAAGCCCTCATGAACTATGGTTTGTAAGCAGGTTGGCTTGCCAGACCAAGGTTTGGTGTAATGTCTGAGTATAGCCATTATGTCCAGGATTTCAGTTTTGTCAATATGCCATGAAATATATTGAGTTTTGTTCATTACCTTATAGACTTGCCCGTACGTCCCATTTCCAACAACTTGTACTAGTTCAAATATCCCTGCTGGATCCTGAAAAAATAACAATAAAGAAATGCGTTGATTAATTTTACTTAAAGAACCAAGCTATTTTCTCCTATATGATTCCATCTCTTGGATTATGAAGAATTAGGGGTACAACTTATTTGGAAGGTCTCCTGAGCAAGATTATTTGAAATGAATGAGACCTGCACCATAGCCAGTTGGGAACATATGCACACACGGTAGATGTGTTCTATTGCGGTCCTATTGCAGCCCTACCCAATCTGGTGCCATCCAGATGCTTGCATGGCCCATGGTCAGGGGTGATGGGAGTTGTAGTCCAGCAACATCTGGAGGGTGACAGGTTGGGGAAGCCTGCCTTTTTCAAATTCATTGGGGTGAAGGAAGCATTTCCTCCAAAGAGTTAATGGCGTAGCTATGTTAAAAGCCATGTGGGCCAAAGCAGGTCCTGGAATGTGGAAATGCCAGTGTAAGGGAGCCACAGCTATTCTTGTAAAGCATGGAGAGAACAGAAAATTAAACTGTGTTCAACCTCACCCAAGCCAAAGGCAGGCAACCCAGTTTTCTAAAAACAAAAAGTTTGGAAGGAAGATCATGGGGAAGCCTGTCCAAAATCACAGAGGAGCCAGTGCCAAATTGTTGCAGTACAAATACTCTGGGGTTTCAAAGGGCAGTGCCTAAAAACTTGACCAGCAAATGTTGCTTCATTTGAGACTGCAAAAGAGGATTGTTTAAATTAAGGCTACCAGATCTTTTTCAATGAGTCCGGGGACGCTTTTCAGCTTCAATGGATTTTGTATGGGGACTGATCTGTAAATCCGGGGACTGTCCCCAGGAAACAGGGATGTCTGGTAACCTTAGTTTAAATATCTTAGTTTAGTTTAAATACCTCCTGAATTTAGAAGTTGGATCTACCTGCTGCTTCTGTCAAGGTCACCAGCTTGAAAGTAAAAGAAAACTATCCAAAAACAGTTTGGGTACTTGAATGCTTACATTTCAGCAAGACAGCAAAGCCAAAAGGAAAATCTTGATAACTAAAAATGTGCTTTTGTCCTGATGTGGTTGATTTCCAGCTATTATCTTGCAAAGTCTAAACCATGCGTAGCTAAACTAAGGCTGGATCAGGCCCAATTGCCTTCTGGATCTGACCCACGGACAGTCCAGGAATTGTCACATGGATCACTAGCGCGCACATTCTTTCCCTCTCCTTCCCATGGCGGCGGCAGCAGCAGCACCTCCTCCCTCCCTCCTCCTGGCTTCTCCCCGCCCTGCCTAGAGGAGGAAGGGGGCTGGGCTTTGTTGGTGCCAGCAGCAGCAATGCTCGAGTGACCGCCATTTTAAGCAGAGCACTTTCGCGCACCGCTCATCATCCTCCCGCCACCAGCTCCTGCCACTTCAAGACACAGGTAAGCAGCCACCTGGGCTCGTGGTGCTCTTGCATCATTCCCCCCCCCCCCAAAAAAAATATTGTCTGGCCTCCCACAAGGTCTGAGGGACAGTGGACTGGCCCCCTGCTGAAAAAGTTTGCTGAGCCCTGGTCTACACTAATGTGCAAGAAACCCTTGACGTTCCATCGTTCATTTTATATACAAGAAAGTTTACCAGTAAAAAAGTTTTGGAACAGCAATAACCTTCAAGTCAGAGAGAAAATACTTAGCTGTTTTATCCTAAAAAATAAGAGCATCCTGATTACATTTAATTATTTAACTTGACAGATTATTTGGGAAGTGCAGGGTACTCTTTACAAAAGAGAAAGTGGGTTGTTTCCCCTTTTAATGTTGTTGAGTTTATTTGCATTTTATTGTAAGCCCCCTAAGATCCGATGACAGATTGGAGAATCCAAAAACAAACAAGTTAATAATAGGATTTTATTTATTTATTTTTAAAATCAATTTCTCATGCTTTCAAGCATAAAGAAAACAAAACCAAAACTGCAAAGTCTTGGCTTCCACCTGGTTTAAATATAAAGGAAACACAGTATGCTCTGGTTTCCTGTACAGATTTCTGTCTTACAGTTTTACAGAGGAGCATGAATATGGCAAGTTAGCTTTCGTGGCATCCAGGTCTGCTGCCTTGCTCCAGCCTTTTGGACTCCTCATCCAATGATAAAGACGAAGCAAGAAGAGCAGCATATGGTACAGTGCATTACAGTAATTAACCTCAAAGTGATTAATGTTTGGGTCAGGATTTTGGCATCTGCCAAAGGAAATGTAGCAAACTTGGCAGTAGCTGGATAGCAAGGGGCCATACAGACCCTGGAATACCAAATGCTGTTGGAGAGGAAGCTCTATATCAAAGACACGTCCAGCTCTGAGACAATTAGGAACTTGGCCTGGTTGGAAGGCTAAGCTGTAATAGACCACAGAGTGCTCCAATCAGAACAAGGACAGATCCAAGGACTAAAGTCAGAGCCCAGCATAAGGTGTCTGCTGTCTGTAACACAAGGGCCAACGGATGGCAAAAAGTCATCTCCATTTTCAAGCAGGCTTGTGCGCAGTGACTTGCTTATGATGAGTGAGAGCTGGCCTCTTTGCAAACAGGAGATGGAATTCCTGTGTACTGTGAGAACTTCGGTTCCTTTCTTAGTGAAGGAACTATGTCCAAGTGGTAGAAGATAAACTGAAGGCCCAAGTTAGGATGGGTCCTTCCATGATGGGTAAAAGGACACCCCTTCCATACTGATGCCAATTAGACCATGAGTAAGCAAACTAAGGTCCGGGGGCCAGATCTGGCCCAATCGCCTTCTCAATCCGGCCCATGGATGGTCTGGAAATCAGCATGTTTTTACATGAGTAGAATGTGTCCTTTTATTTAAAATGCACCTCTGGGTTATTTGTGGGGCATAGGAATTTATTCATCCCCCCCCCAAAATATAGTCTGCCCCTCCAAGGTCTGAGGGACAGTGGACCGTCCCCCTGCTGAAAAAGTTTGCTGAACCCTGATTTAGACTGACAGTTCAATCTTACTTCAGCACTGGAAATAGGACAGCATCTTTCACCTGAGTGGAGAGGGTCGCTTACCTCCAACACCTTGCTCCTTCTCACATTGCTCCACCTTGTGCCTGCTCAGACAAATTCTGCCAGCATCTGTCACATGGACAGACCAGTGTGTGCTTGTCTGCTATGTTGGCCAGGAACCTTTACCAACACTGTCTTGACTACCCAAGGCAGCTAGATAGCCTAGGTCAGCAAAAATGAAGCATCGCCATTGTCAGGTGCTGGCACAGGAGGATGGGAATGGTTCGAGAGAATGGCACTCAAGCACCCACTAGCTGCTATTTACACTTAAAATCCACCTTTTCTCCAAGAAGCTCAAATTGGCATCCATGATTCTCTCCTTCTCCATATTATCCTCACAACAACCTTGTTTCAGAGACCTTGTTCCCCGGAGACCCACAAAACACATTATGCCAATCCATGTTCCTGTATGCACCACAACTTATAATAGTACACATCTATAAAACACACACTTATTAAATGATCCACAAATTAGTCTAAGCCGTGGGAAGTGGTCTTCAGTTTCCTGGAGAATTTGTAAACCAAATGAAGCTTCGCCATTCTCCTGCAAAGTTATCTTTGTACTTTGATGCACTTGCCAATCTTAATTTGTGAGTCAATTTAGCAGTGAGGGCAATATGCCATACTCTATTGCATCAAGCATTTAAGTTTACACCTTTTAAGTCCTTCCAAAATGTGGGTATAACCATACATGCAACAGTTAAGAGAAATCCAGTTAGTAGCACATCCACCAAGTCCTGATTCTTGTTTAATTACAGATTCAGCAATGCAAGTTCTGAGGTCTTTGTGACATGCTGATGTGTAATTGTACTTATCTCATTAAACACTCACTCCCCAAAATTGGCCGCCTTCAGGCACGTCCACCACAAGTACCTATAGCTGCCTCTCCCCACACCCTCACCAGCACATTGGTGAAATATGCTCATGCATAGCTGAAAGTTTAACTGGGGAGCAGGGGCAAAGTCCTGCAGAACAGAGGTGTGTGTGCCCTCCTAAGCTAGCCTCCTTCCCTCCAGATGCTGTGGGTGATACAGATGAAGTGGAAAATTCTCATAAAGGCAAGCAAAGAAACATAATTAGAGTTCCTGGATACTGTACATTTCCAGCAATGCAAACACATTCACGGATGCTGCAAAGCAAAACTGGGGATGTGCATGGCCTGGGGAGAAGGGGAGAGTCCTGAGGACCAGATAGAGAGGCCTGGGACCTGAGGTTCCTTATGCCTGCCCTAGTTAAGAATCCTTAAGATTGCAGTCATGCCGTGCACACCTATATGGGTCTTTTCCGAAGTAAGCCCTATTGGGTGGGTTAATGGGACTTCTCAGCAAGCATATGACTAAAGAACTGATGTCATTAGTTTTGCAGCAAACTCTAGCTGGACTGAAGCCACCTAGAAGAGACGGGTGGAAATACTGTGCAAAAAGCGAAACAGCAGTGGAATCAAACTTGGACAGATTGTGCAAAAAAAGCTTCAAGGGGATCGGCTGCAAACATACAGATTGCAAGGACAGGTGCTGGAAAAACGACCTGCAAAATTAATCCTATTTCACAGAAACCTCCAACGATCTCCTCCAGAAGAAATTAACAAGTGTGATAAATTATATAGCCAGAAATCAAGGAATTGGACTCTGGAGGTTATAAATATATACATAAGGTAAAGGTACCCCTGACCGTTAGGTCATCCACGACTCTGGGGTTGCACACTCATCTCGCTCTGTAGACCAAGGGAGCCAGTGTTTGTCCACAGACAGCTTCCGGGTCATTTGGCCAGAATAACTAAGCTGCTTCTGGCAAACCAGAGCAGTGCACGGAAACGCCATTTACCTTTCCGCCGGAGCGGTACCTATTTATCTACTTGCACTTTGACGTGCTTTCGAACTGCTAGGTTGGCAGGAGCAGGGACCGAGCAACGGGAGCTCACCCTGTTGTGCGGATTCGAACCGCCGACCTTCTGATCGGCAAGCCCTCAGCTTTGTGGTTTAGACCACAGCACCACATGCCGTGGGACGCAGGTGGTGCTGTGGGTTAAAGCCTCAGCGCCTAGGACTTGCCGATCGAAAGGTCGGCGGTTCGAATCCCTGTGGCGGGGTGCGCTCCCGCTGCTCGGTCCCAGCGCCTGCTCAACCTAGCAGTTCGAAAGCACCTCCGGGTGCAAGTAGATAAATAGGGACCGCTTACCAGCGGGAAGGTAAATGGCATTTCCATGTGCAGCTCTGGCTCTGGCCAGAGCAGCGATGTCACGCTGGCCACGTGACCCGGAAGTGTCTCTGGACAGCGCTGGCCCCTGGCCTCTTGAGTGAGATGGGCGCACAACCCCAGAGTCTGTCAAGACTGGCCCGTACGGGCAGGGGTACCTTTACCTTTACCTTTACCTTTACCACATGCCGTATGTATATACATACATACATACATACATACATACATACATACACCCACATCTCCAACAAAATTTAACTGAAGTGATGGACTTTGTACTAGATGTACCAGATGTTTCTTCCTGGCTGGAAAGGTCTGCAAGATGTGTGATGGAATCTTTTTATTTAACATGATGAACAAAACACAGCAAGAGTTATGGTGGTTCCACATTGCAGGGTGCATTCATATGACCAGTTTTTTTCTTTTCACCCATGGGGCGATGCTTATTGGAATCCCTTTATGACGGAAACCCAGTCCTGGGAACGACTCGATATGCATTCAAATCACAGGAATAAGCAGAACTTCAGCCAGGTTTTCTTTTTATATATATGTAAAAAAAAACACACAAAACAAAACTCTGCCAAACTCATGTTTGCTGATGATAAGGAGGGAAAGCAAACCTCTCTTACAAACCCAACGGTTCCCTGGCCACCACCCTTCTCAGTGCTTTTGGCCAGGGATTGGTTGAATAAATAAAGGGAAGGACTAAACTTTGGGTGGACCCCATCTAGAAACTGCTCTGGAGCTGCAGAGCAACTGAAGTCTGTTTTCTGGTGTGTTTTTTTAAAACAAATACAAAGTCGCTATTCTCCTGCCAAAAGATCAGGGGTGGGGAGGGCCGATGAGCTCTTCAAACATACTGGCAAGGCTCACCTTCAATATAACAGGACCCCTGAATATCTTTCAAAAGCACAGCAGGTGTGGGGGAGTTTGGTTGCCCAACTACGATGTTGCTGTCACCCCTGGCTCCTGGCTTGGTGTGTTTAATGGGAGTTGTAGTTCAGGCTCATCTGGAGGGCCAGAGATTTTCCCCTCACACAACTGAAGAGCAGGAACCTATCCTGTGTTACTCATTCTCAGAGGACACCTATTGAAATTATTAACACAACTAGCTTAAGCCTTTTTTGCACTTGTCAGATGAGGCCCTTCTCTACGTCCTCCATCCCCAAGAGGTCTGGAGGGTGGCAACATGAGAACAGACCTTTTCTGTGGTGGCTCCCCATCTGTGAATGCTCCCCCCAGAGAGGCTTTATATGTTTTTTTAGGCATCAGGCAAAAAACATTCCTCTTTACCCAGCCTTTGGCCATGAAATAATCTATGGCCTGTTAAAGATGGTGGCAAGGCTGCTATTGTGATTATTTTCTTATTATGCCGTCTAGTGTTATGCTGTTATGTTATGTTATATCTTATTATGCTGTCTAGTGTTATGCTTTGCATTCTGTTTTTTATTTTTATTATGGTCCACAAAATATGTTTTCAATGTTGTACACTGCCCTGGGATCTTTTGATATAGGGTGGTATGTAAATCGAATAAACAATAAATAATAATTTCGAATGGTCTACATGGTGTGGAACTTAGTTGGAGGCAGCCCAAAGCCTTTAAAGACATGCACACCAAAATGTGTTGGCTAAGTCTGCTTAACTTTGAGAGTTCAAAGCTTCGGAGAAGAGGTGGTGAAAGGCGTGCCTGCAAGCAGTGCTGGTGGTGGGGCTTAGGCAAACAGTGAGTGGCGCTAGAGGCAAAAGTAGGAGGAGCAACAGTTGTACCTCTTGCCTTTGTACAGTAGGTGGCAATCCAGCCACGCGTACACCAAAGGCTTCCATATATACACAAACATCTCCATCCGCCAACCTGGCAAACTAGTGGTATCATCCCAGGACATATTCCAGTTGGGCAAAAACAATTGGGGGAGGGCATGGTGCATGGCAGTGAGGGCCATGGCCTGGATATTGGGTGTGGCCTCTGGAGCACCCCAAGAGCTGGAGAAGGAATCCTGGGGTGCACAATCGGAAGCGTCTGTTATGTATTACCAGCAAGTCACTACTTCTCAACCTCAGTCCCAGCCTCACCATCATCTGTGACAAGAGGATAAAAGTTTTGGACTAATTCATAAGATACTGTACTTGAAAGCATTAGAAAAGCAACACCTGCGTGAGCTGCTTTGACCATATGAATTCTAGAATCTATGGCTGGAAGCTTTTAAAAATATAATTAAATATATTTGCATTGAGCCATGATGAGAACTGGAATGTTCCAGATTCATGTCTGACCCCAGCTATTAGTACATCAGGTGGGATATGGCATGCTAATGTAGCCTCAGCCCCTGAATCTGCAGAATGGGCTCAAGAACGAAGCAAGGTTGGGCAATTGCTTGGGTTCCCAAAACTGGTCAAGAGCCCAGTGGCATGTACCAGCACTCTA
Organism: Podarcis gaigeae; assembly: GCF_964106915.1. Lineage (NCBI taxonomy): Eukaryota > Metazoa > Chordata > Lepidosauria > Squamata > Lacertidae > Podarcis > Podarcis gaigeae. The sequence goes on along the minus strand of NC_139691.1, from coordinate 41,472,226 downwards.
ACTGCACTCAAGAAAGTCAGTGTGTTGGATTTCCCAGTCTACACACTGCACCTGCTCCAGTTGCCTATCGGGATAACCACACAGGCTACATTTCAGGGCTGTTGTGCAGATCACTGAGATAATGTTCGTGAGAAAGGGCAAAGAATTCTCATAGCTCGTTTTACCTCTTCTGAGTTTATAACAGGCGCTTTATCCAAGTTTCATCTCCCTACTCCATCCCAGATACAGCAGGGAAAATAATCACAAACATAGAGCCCTACCTTTCAGGGCTGTTGTGAAGTTTTTAAGAAAAAAGCATATAAAACATGCAGTCAACTTAACTGCAGATGCCTCCGCACAGGTACCCCCAGCCCCTCTCAGAGCATGCACAGCTCATTTGCAACAAGGTGGCAGGAAGATGGCTTCCTTAAACCAGGTCACACCATAAGCCCATCAAACTTAGTATTGTCTACTCTGACTGGCAGCCGCTTGCCAGGGTATAAGGAGGTTCAGGTTGTCAGAGTACAGGGTTCAGTCTCCTGGACCTTTTAACTGGAGATGCAAGTGATTGGACCCTGAGCAAGAATCCTTGCTTTCCAAGGCTGAGATGAGGGGCTGAATTCAGAGAGAAACTCAATCATGTCTTAGCTCAAATCCCACTGATTTCAATATAAACTAGGTACAGCTTGGAGCCTGAGGTAATCTTTGTGCTTTCCCTGACAAGAAAATGGGTTTTCTCAGTGGTCCCCCCCACCCCCGTCAATGAAGGCTTGTGATACCGATGTCAAAATATTTCTAGCACCAGGCAAAGACATTCTGGTTCTCCCAGGCCTTTGTATATAAATTTCATTGCTGTGCTGAACGAGTCTATGTTGAGGGGTAGGTTATGGAGGCATTGTTTTCATTGTTTTATTACTATAATACATATATACCGGTATAATGTACAACTTATTTCATTTTGTAGACTGCTTTGAGAATTTAGTGTAATGCAACTGATAAGCTGAATAAATAACAACAACTTGCAACAGGTTGCAATCCTGAAACCATTCACCAGGGAGTCAGCTCCACTGAACTCAGCAGGTATTACTTCTGAGTAGACTTATATATAGGCATATGCTGTTAATATCCAGTCCAATGCATGCAAAGCTCTTCAAGCCCTAATAATAATAATACCCAATTTATTTTTATTTTATTCAGCCACAACTCACGAGAACTCAGTTCCAGCACCTTTCATGTGGGCGCCATTACCATTCTAAGAGACTTTCTAAGAGAAAAATAGAACTGATAATACCAACAAACTGGATTGAGACTAAGTTAGTTACGCGTAGTTCTCGCTGAGGTCTTAAGTCATGGTTAACTTGTTTGTTTCAACAGTTCACCCAAGTTAGCCTCCATCCAATGCCATGCCGCCAACTAAGAGACCCAAAGCATGCTTTGTAAGAGCTGAGTTGCCAGATTACACCAAGAGGTCCTTGCAAGACCACTTCTCCCTGAAGAGCAAAAGTGACATCTGGGAAGTGACATCTTTTTGCTGCCGCCAGCCCCCTCTGGAGGCTTATGAAGGAGCCAGCCGTAAGCCCTCTAAGAACACAGAAATCTCAGACCGTTGGGTCCATCTAGTTCATTAGTGCCCGCACTGACAGGCAGCGGGCTCTCAAGGGTTTCAGGCAAGGGGTCTGTCCAAGCCCCTACCTATTTATGCCATGCGGGGTAGGCACCCAGGACTTTCCGCATGCAAGGTCTGCCGCTGAGCTGTGCCATGTATCTCCCCCTGGCTCCCACGTTCCAGCTCGTCTCTCCCTTCCCAGCCAGGCCATAGGCACTTACCCTGAGCGCAGACAGGTCGATGCTGTCCAGGCTCCTCGCCGTGTAGTCGCTGGCCATGACTTCTTAAGGATGCGGTAGCGGCGGGTCTCTGCGCTGCGCTTGCCAAGCGCTCCTGGGGCACGGAGAGCCGTTGGGGACGCAGCTGCAGTTGCTAAGAAAAAGAGAGGGTTGTAGAGAAAGTCCCCGGGCACGGGATGCTTGCTGGGGTTGAGGACTTGATCGGCTCCCAATCTCCTCCTCCTCCTCCTCCTCCTCCTCCTCCTCCTCCTCCTCCTCCTCCTCTTCTTCTTCTTCTTCTTCTTCTTCTTCTTCTTCTTCTTCTTCTTCTTCTTCTTCTTCTATTTATTTTTCTCCTTCCCTTGCCAGTCTAACGGTCCCGGTGGCTCAGCCCTTGCCAGGCAGCCTGTCCATACTAGCCGTTCGTCTCTTGGTGACAAACACAGGAAACCTGACATGCAAATCCGAGAGGGAAAAGCGAGAATGGAAAGGAAAGGGGGGTGAGAGAGAGAAAGGTCCTTCTCTTCCCCCGCCCCCCGCAGTCAGAGGGCGAGGAAACAGCCCCACAGCCTCCAGCCTTTGAAGACAAACAACTTTTGCACGGGCATATTCTCGGGAAAGTTTGCAAGGAAGTGACGTGCCGCGGAGGATGGGCTCAGCCGGACTGAGCTGGAGAGTTGAAGGCGGGTGATAGTGGGGAGATTGATGCAACAGCTGGATCTGACGGGAAGAGGGGGCACAAGGGGTGTCCGTGCTGCAGGAAACAAGTCGGGTATTCTGGCTCCTTCTGCTACTGCCCAAAGGGGACAGAAAGAGTGCGTTTTCCCATACCCACCGACACCCAGAGCCAGATAGTTGGGGGAGTGTGGCCCTCCAGATGTTGTTGAGCCCTAAAGCAAAGAAGAGCAATGGTGAAGGATGAACCATGTATCAAGGGCTGTCATTTTAGCGGGTGAAACTTGATTTTTGCAAATTTGCAAATTTGGATGTGAGCAATTCAAATCTGCTATTATTTTTTTGATTGGACAACATTTAGCTTGGTAGGTCTGTGTTTGATGGAAGAAGCACACTGGCTTTTGGAAAACCCAAAAAACTTTAATTTTACCTTCTGAAAATGTCAGGTAATGATAAATAATAATAATAATAATAATAATAATAATAATAATAATAATAATAATAATAATATAATATTAATATATAATATAGCTGCAAGTCCTTGGCAATCGTTTCTAATGATTTCTGTGCAACATTGCACACATTTTTTTACCAAGCAAAATTAATTATATTAATTTAACCAAAATAACTTTTCCAAGTCATGTCACAACTTTTTAGCACCCCTCATCTTTGGAATGTGAAAATTGAAAAAACTAAACACACCCATGCCAGGTATGGAAGTGCCAGACTAGGACCTGGGAGAAACAGTGTTCAAATCCCCACTCTGCCATAAAGCCTATTGGGAGTGACTTTAGATCAGCCACTGCCACTCAGCCTCACAACATTGCTGTCAGGATTCAGGGAGGAGTGGACAAACCATGTACACCACATTGAGCTCATTTGGGGGAAAGGTGGGATATGCATGCCCCAGGTGCCCAACCCATGCCTTAAGGACTGGCAGATTTGGTCTAGCAGGAGATTTGCAGTGGACTAAATGTATAAAGTGTCCTCCCTGTTTGACAGATTAGTTGTTGTTGTTAATTGCAATTTTATTGCCCAAGTTTATTCCAAAGATAGCAAGGCTGTTCTTACCTTCTGTCTTCACAAGCACTTTGTGAGGCAGGGTAAGTAGAAGCTGCAGGCTCACAGCCACCCAGTGACTCAGCTCGCCCTGCCATAATTTCAGCATGCTAACCACTAAAGCCTGCAAAGAAGACTGTAACCAGTGGAGGTTCTGCTTGGCCTGTTTCTACATAGCACTCAAATGTATACAACAGGCAAAGCTGACACAAGCACCATAGCTTCACCACCCCCTTTCTAAAACCTACAATTTTCCTTCTACGGGGCTTTTTACAGTAAGGCTCCTCAGATGTTTCCACTGCAGGGGCTTAGCCTTGGAACTTACAGAACGAGAATCCACAAAATTGCCCCCTGGGCAAGCACAGAGTGTATTTCACTCAGTTGGTTAGAGCGTGGTGCTAATAATGCCAAGGTTGCAGGTTCAATCCCCATATGGGACAGCTGCATATTCCTGCATTCCACGGGGTTGGACTAGATGACCCCAGGGACCCTTCCAACTCTACTTTCCTAAGATTCTATGATATTGGGTGCCCTTAGCTTCCACATGCTTGTCTCATCCTCTTTTAAAGCCATCTAAATTGGTGGCCATCACTAGGGGCTGCATGACACCCCCCCTACAGAATCCTGGGAAATAGTTTGTCTCATTGAGCTACAATTCCCAGCACCCTTAACAAACTATAATTCCCATTATTCCTTGTGGGTGGGAAGGAATGTGCTTTACATATTATGGTGGGCCTGCAGCCTCAGCATGTCTCTTACAATGCTGAGAAGAGGCATTCTCTGCTCTGTGACTGAGGCTGCGTCTCCTAAGATAGCAACCACCATGGGTTTGGATGGCCTGAAGGAGACACCTACTTGTTGAGGCATGCCTGCCCGGTGCCTTCGGGTTCAGTCTGTATGAACTGACTCAGCACATCAGATCCCCTGCAAGCCACGGTTTTTCTTCCATGTTGTGATTTTAGTGAGAGGCTTGAGCCTGAGTCACGAAGTGTGTGTCAGCTCTCTATTAACACACATGGTTGTGGCTGCGGATCCAAACAGCTGTGGGACAGAATGCTGCAATAAATCATGAAGCAATTTCCTTAAAAGAGATTCCAAGAGGCTTCTCCGGACTTCAAAGAAATCCCGCACTGTCACCCTGCACACACACACACACACACACACACACACACAGCGTGCTCAAAAAAAACTGCACAAACGACACTGACACAAAAACCCACACATATTATATTATATTATATTATATTATATTATATTATATTATATTATATTATATTATATTATATTATATTATATTATTATTATATTATATTATATTATATTATATTATATTATATTATATTATATTATTATATTGTTTTAATTAGTGTTTTTATAGTTGTTCTGATTTTGAGTGGAGTGCCCTATCTGGGTGGATGGAGCAGCCAAGTAATTTCGTTGTCCCTGAGAGGGGGCAATGACAATAAAGATGATATTATTATTATTATTATTATTATTATTATTATTATACAAAAACCCACACATCCCGACCCCACCCTCACCCACCATGGCCCCCTCCACCTCCCCCCTTTTTTCTTCCTAATGTAACCCTAATGTCTCGACAAATGAAACCGACCTATGGAAAATGTAACTTGAAAAAAGAGACATTGCACATAGTTTTGTAAACCAAGAAAACTTTAATAATTTTTTTTTTTAAGCAGCAGCACTGGTCAGGGTGGGTTTTCATACCCCCCCACACCATCTTTGTTCTAGCAAGTAGCACCACAGATGAACCAGCAAAAGAAGAAACCCACTTTAAAAAAAAAAGAGAAACAACAACAACTCCAAACTTATTTAGAAGAGGAGAGAAATAATAAGAAGCCCCACGTTCAAAACTATAGCAAGAAAAGTTATAAATATTAAAAGAAGATGCTAAAAAGAGAAGCTGTAATCCTAAAACAGGGAGGTCATTGGAATTATTATTATTATTATTATTATTATTATTATTATTACTATTATTTCCTCATCCTTCACCAGCGAGTCCCAGGATGAGTTACAACAACTTACAGTTTAAAATTATAAATGAAGCAGATTATAATCACAGTAATAAGAGTGGGTACTGAAAACATACTTCTCAGGTCTCAAAGAGGTTTGTCTTCACTATACAAAAGCTGTATAGTGAAGAAGTCAGGTGCACTGCTGTGGGGAGGGAATTTTACCATTTCAGAGCCACCAAGTGGCCACCTAGGCCACTACCACCACCTGAGCTACCAAGAGGTGGAACTTCAAAGAGAAGAAGAAGAAGAAGAAGAAGAAGAAGAAGAAGAAGAAGAAGAAGAAGAAGAAGAGGAGTTTGGATTTGATATCCCGCTTTATCACTACCCTAAGGAGTCTCAAAGCGGCTAACATTCTCCTTTCCCTTCCTTCCCCACAACAAACACTCTGTGAGGTGAGTGAGGCTGAGAGACTTCAAAGAATTGTGACTGGCCAAGGTCGCACAGCAGCTGCATGTGGAGGAGTGGAGACGCGAACCCGGTTCTCCAGATTACGAGACTACCGCTCTGAATCACTACACGTTTCTCTCTGGTCGGGGACAGAGGGTGGCGCTTGGGGGGGAATTGTCATCGCGCCACTCCTTGGTGTGTGGAGTGCCCCAGGGTGCCATACTCTCCCCGATGCTTTTTAACATCTTTATGCGCCCCCTCGCCCAGCTTGTTCAGAGTTTTGGGCTGGGCTGTCATCAGTATGCTAATGACACCTAACTCTATCTGTTGATGGATGGCCATCCTGACTCGGCCCCAGACACACTGACCAGATGTTTGGAAGCTGTGGCTGGATGGTTACGTGGGAGTCGGTTGAAGTTAAATCCTTTGAAGACAGAGGTCCTTTGGCTGGGACGGGACGAAATGGGATCGAGGGGGCAACTCCCATCTCTTGCGGGAGTGCAATTAGTGCCAGCACCGTCCGTTAAGAGTTTGGGTGTAATCTTCGATACCTCCCTATCTATGGAGGCGCAGATTACAGCTATAACAAAGGCGGCATTTTTTCATCTCCTCCAAGCTAAGCAGTTGGCTCCTTATCTCTCTCGCTCTGACCTAGCCACTGTGATCCACGCGATGGTCACCTCCAGACTGGATTATTGTAACTCGCTATACGTGGGGCTGCCCTTGACACTGACCCAGAAACTCCAGCGGGTGCAGAATGCCACTACAAGACTCCTTACGGGGTCTTCGCTGCGAGATCACATTCACCCGGTGCTATACCAGCTGCACTGGCTCCCGGTGGAGTACAGGATCAGGTTTAAGGTGCTGGTTTTAACCTTAAAAGCCCTATACGGCCTAGGACCCTCGTACCTACGGGACTGCCTCTCCTGGTATGCCCCACAGAGAGACTTACAATCTTCAAATAAAAACATCTTGAAGGTCCCAGAGAGGTTAGGCTGGCCTCAACTAGAGCCAGGGCTTTTTCGGCTGCGGCTCCAACCTGGTGGAACGCTCTGTCACAAGAGACAAGGGCCCTGCAGGACTTGACATCTTTCTGCAGGGCCTACAAGACAGGGCCTTTGGTCGGGCGCAGCCTGACTCCCTCCTTTGGCAACCTTTACAGAACTTTAGTTTATGGTTGCCATCAATTTTGATGTTAATTAATTTTTATAATGTTTTTAGAATGTTGCACTATTTTAGTGTTGTTAGCTGCCCTGAGCCCGGCTTCGGCTGGGGAGGGCGGAATATTAATAATAATAATAATAATAATAATAATAATAATAATACCACCACACTGGCTCTCTGAGGGCCACGCTCTGCCCACATACTTTTGCCTCTGGCCCATCAACCTTTGGCAGGTGACACATGGAAAGTTAGCCATGAGGACTGCAGCCCTAGGACTGAAAAAAGATTCCCTGCCTCTTCCTTACTGGAATTCAGTGGAAGATAATTCCTCTGCAAATGTCTCATTAGATGTGGCTGGACCTTCAGGCCATCTTCAGAGGTTCTTCTTTAAGCTCAATTTCTTTCCAAACAAGGTGCTGGAGGGTGACTACATAAGGAAGGGCCTTGTCTATAGTGGCTCCCTTGTTTCACAGCTCTTCTCTACGGTCAGGTCTTTGAGTGCTAATTTTGGTTTCTCTCTCCTGCTGTGGCTGGTTTATGCTTGATCTTTGTTGTGCTTTACTGCAGAGCTTTCCAAACTTTTCATGTTGGTGACACTCTTTTTAGACATTCATCATTTTGTGACACTGTAATTCAGTTTTACTAGCAAACCGGAGATTAAACTAGCCCCTTTCCAGCCCCGGGAGGAGCACAGAGAGAGTTCTCATGACAGACCTATACACTGCAGCTGACACACTAATGTGTCACAACACACAGTTTGGAAAGCTTTGCTTTACTGTGTTTCTGTTCTGGTTGTTGTTGTTGTTGTTAATGTTCATTTTTTTCTGTATGTATAATAATTGAAATTTAAATACTTATTTGTCACTTGTACAACTTGTATACAGTGAGATTACACGAGCACCCCCCACTCAGCTCTCTTAGTCTTAATTCCCCTCGTTTACTGAGGCACACCCACCAAACCCAAAAGTCAGTTGCCTGTTGTTATCTTTTTATTCAGCAGCCCACGTATAGAAGCTGTTCTTTACCCTGTTGGTATGACTAATAATGTTTTTATATCTTCTGCCTGAGGGCAGGAGATCAAGAAAGTGCCGGCCAGGGTGTGAATCATCCCTGAGAATTTTCCTCACTCTCCTGAGGCAACGTTCTTCCTCTATTTCATCCAGCAGATTCACGGGACAGCCCATAATATCTTGTGCTGTATTCAGCACACCTTTCTAGGCACTTCCTATCAGATGATGTCAAAGCAGCGTACCACACCGTGATGCAGTATGAAAGGACACTTTCTCTTGTTGACCGGTAGAAGGAGATCATCAGAGGTTGATTGACATCGTTCTTCCGCAATACTCTGAGGAGATAGAGTCTCTGTTGGGCTTTCTTAACCACCTGGGTTGTATTTATTTTCCAAGGTCTTCACTGAGATAATAATGATGATGATGATAATAATAATAATAATAATAATAATAATAATAATAATAATAATGTCTGGTTGTGTGTTTTTTTTAAAGGAAAGAGACAGAGAGGAAGCAAGGAGCCACTGGCCCCCCCCCCGCCTCATTTCGTGGCAATCCTCACCTTGTGCTTCCCTTTGAGGATCGCCAGGGCACCTTCCAGGAAAGCTGAGGTCCCTTTGGCTCCTCCAATGAAATATTTGAGGGAGTCCCCCCCCCCCCCAGTTGATGGGCATTGCTATTCAAATGGTGTGCATGTGCCATGTCTTTTGATTGATTATGCCAGGTGGGCCATATCTGACACCCTCCCCAAAAAATATTTTATTGAAGTTGGCACCCCTGATCTTGGTTCAGATTTTCTTCCAGTATGGGAACATGCAAACAAGTTTTACTCAGGGCTCTTCCTGACACTGTGATTATTTGCATTCATGATGTGTATCAGGGTGGTTATATGGGATTCAGCGTTCATTACCGTTTGTGCCTGTGAAACCTTTGGGTCTAGCATACTGGTTCATTCCCAGTCGGGGCATGTCCCCTAACTTTCTGCTGAAATCCAGTGATTTGCCATACCACTAATGTTCAGCTTAAGTTCGTGTCTTGCTTTTGTTGCCCTATAGTGCAAGACTCCCCTCCCCATAGATGGCAATAATGCAACAACATTGGGGAAGCATCAATATTAGCAATAACTAATAATATCAACTGATGTGTGCATGGTCTAGTATAAATTCATGACGAATGCACTATTACTGTGTCAAAGACATGTTATAGTATACACTCCTGCTGCAAACAAAAACAAACAGAAAAAACCCAGTGTGCAGGGGCCCATAAAAGTAAATACCACTGAGGCCAAAGATACTTCCTGCAAAGTAAGTGTGTATAGGATTGCAGCCAGAACTGTAATAAACAACAACAATATATACATGGGAAAGTCACTGTAGTAAAGCACGTCATGGGAATGGTTGTCTTCTACCTGAGACCCTGGAGAACTGCTTCCAGTCAGAATAAAAATAAAATAATACTGGGGTATATGGAAAAATCATCTGTCCTGGTAGCTTCCTAGGTTTCTATGGCGAGGCCAATTTTTGATTCATGTTCTCTTTGCCTTCCAGATGCTGAGGGTTAAACCACAGAGCCTAGGACTTGCCGATCAGAAGGTCGGCAGTTCGAATCCCCGCCACGGGGTGAGCTCCCGTTGCTCGGTCCCTGCTCCTGCCAACCTGGCTGTTTGAAAGCACGTCAAAGTGCAAGTAGATAAATAGGTACCACTCTGGAGGGAAGGTAAACGGCGTTTCCTGGTTCACCAGAAGCGGCTTAGTCATGCTGGCCACATGACCCGGAAGCTGTATGCCGGCTCCCTTGGCCAATAAAGCGAGATGAGGGCCGCAACCCCAGAGTCGGTCACCACTGGACCTAATGGTCAGGGGTCCCTTTACCTTTACCTTTACCATGCAGGTAGTTTTGACTTAGGGACAGTGAACCACAAGCCTGGGGGCTGAATGAATCCCTCCAGGACTTCAGGAAACTCCCCAGGCAACCTCCCACTGTCCCTATTGTACACTCTCCATGAATACCTTTTGCGTGGCTGGAGCTACAGTACCACTTGCTTGCCTGTATTGGACAGGGCTTGCCTGTATTGGACAGGGCTCAGCCAATGCAAAAATTTAGCAAGCAAAGATGCCCCTCCTACCCCAAATGTTGTTAAAGTAATAGCCAGAACTTGGCCCACATTGAATTTCTGTTTCTCCAGCCTCTGTTAAAGGTTAAGAGCAGGGGCAGTCAAAAACAAGTAGGCAAAACCCATGATGAATCATTTTTTACAGAAATGCAGAATGCTGGAAATAGATTTGCCAACCCCCATTGCATGACGGCTGGTAAAAAAAAAAGGGGGGGATTCAAAAAACCCTACTTTAAAGCTAAAGGATGCTTGCATGGAAAAGGGAAGTGAGAAGAGGAACTTTGCTTCGTTCAACAGAGGAAATGTGATTTTGCCCAAGGATTGGCAGGGGTGGTGGTGGTTGGTGGTGGTAGTGAAGGAAGAGAAATCCAGTTCAGTTTGTCCTTAAAGGCAAAGCTACCCAATTCAGAGTTTCCAAAACAATGTGAAGAGCAAACATAGCAGTCCTTTTGAAATCTGCACTTCTTTGAATGTAGCAATGAAGTTAACCAGCCAACTAATGTGCACAAAAATGCTGTTTTAAATTGTTTTTAATTGCAAATTTTGTTGATGTTGTTTTTAATGTTGTAACCTGCCCTGGGACCTTAGGGTGAAGGACAGGTAATTGATGATAATGATGACGACACTAGGGTAAACACGCTTTGTGTTAGAGAACCTTGCTTTCCAAAAATGTGTATATTGAACAAAGCTGTGTACAAAATGTGTATACTGGGACAAATTTGCAATAAAATGCTGGCAAATTTTCATGATGAGGAGTATTAGGGGAGGGGTTTTAAAAAATCCAACTGATGTGGAATGTTGTTACCACTATTAAGGCAGGAATACATTTGCCCCTCGCCACCCTGCAGTAGGAACATAAAACAGAGCCTGTTGGATGAGGCAAATGGTCCACATAGTTCAGGTTCCTGCTCCTACAGTGGCCAAACAGATGCCTATGAGGATCCCCAAAGCAGGACCTGAGCACGTGAGCACTTTTCCTTCCTGTGGTTTCCAACAAGTGTAATTCAGAAGCATTTCTGCCTCTGGCTATGGAGACAAAGTACAGCCATCATGGCTATTAGTTATGGATAGCCTCTTTTCATTCATGCATATATACCACTGAGCATGAGAAAAGTCTTAAGGATTTATGGGAGTCCAAAATATGCCTGGAAAAAGAGTACAAAATATGCCTGGAAAAAGAGTACAAAATATTCACTCATAATATTAATATACCAACAGGTTATTATTGCATTTATTAATTTAACAAGCTTTAGATACCACCTATTTTTTTTTTTAATCTGTAATCAGTTTACATAAAACAGTGTAGAATGTTGATTAAAACAGCAATGAAAGCAGGCTCAAAAACTGTAATCAATAAAGTGATCAAAATGTAAATAAAATCAATAGATTAAAAAAAAATGTACAAAAAGAGTTACACGTTTGGGTGGGTTTGCCTTAAAAAAAACTTTTTAGTGGGCATCACAAACTGCAATGAACACAAATGCCTAATACCTATGGACAGGGAGTTTCATTTTTTATTTTGAAAAGGTGTTTAATTTATTTTAATAAAACACAATTTAAAATAGTGTAATTAAAAAAGTGGCTAGGCAGAATCACCCCACTACAGCTTCTCCTTGGTTCTGTACTGAAGGTTTACCCAGTGAGGCCTTCCTTGGAACTTCAGCCCCAATTCACATCCATCCGTAACTCATCCAGGTGGGTTGGAACATTGGCTGTAGGCTAGAACAAGTCAAGCCCTAATACAACCAGTAAGGGCGTTGCTCTCTCTCTGCTGCTGGCTCTGCCTGCAATTGGCTCCAGGCTCCACCTACTGTGGTCTCTCTGCTTTCCACCTTCCTATACCTAGTGAGAACAAACCAGCCCTGCTTAAGACTGGATGGATGAATGAATGGACAAACCAGAATAAAGAGCCAAAACCCAGCACAGCTCTAATATACCTTGCTGCTCAGACAAAGCTTCACTAGGAAAGGAAGACTATTTCCTCCCTTCTGGGGTATAAGGATCCAATGGTCAGCTTGGGTGGGGGGAGTCAGCCCAGAAAATTCTTCACTGAGAAGCTGCCACCCACAGTTCTGTAATTCCCACACAAGTTCAATCAGCTGCTAGAAACACCCTGCATTAGGCAATCTAAAAGGAAGCATTATGGTGCTAGTTCTCGCAATGAGGGAACCGCCAGAAGGCCCTTGGCGCTCGACCTCAGTGTCCTGGCAGAACGATGGGGGTGGAGACGCTCCTTCAGGTATACAGGACCGAGGCATCTGGGAGGCCACTGGTTCCACATCCCTGGCTTAAGAGCTGGATGTTAAGTGTGTAATATCCTTGTGTCCCTTTTGTGCATCCACCCACACAGTTGCACACCTTCCTTAAACCATGCACTTCTGCAGACTCCAGGAGATGTGTGGAACAGTTGCTTCATTAGACAGGCAATTAAACAGGACTAGCACTAAGGCCCGCTTGCTCAGAACTGAACTGGCAGAGGGCTGAAAAACACATGTGCACACAACATAAATCCCACCCACTGGGAGAACCAATGTTTGCAGTCAGTCTCCTTTTAACCCTTTACACACCATATACCACAAGGTATGTTCTTACGTGCACATAAAGCAATTCAAGGGAATTCAAGGGAACCATGTGCTGTGAGCCACAGCTCTATGAGATATAAATAATAGCAACAATATGTTGTGTTTATGCTTTTCTGGCCAGTACTTGTGTGTACATCTAAAAATGGAACAGGTGCATTGGCCTTTAATATATTCGGCTCACAGAGAATTCAAGCAGGTACAGGTAAAGACTGTACACAGGTACAATAATGTGTACAGCCTATTCCTCTAAAGCACATTTAAAGCAATTTCTTTCCCTCAAAGAAATTGGAGCACTGTAGTTTGGTAAAGGTTGCTAGGGATTGTGACTCTGCAGGGTAAACTACAGTGTCCAAAATTCTTTGAGGAAAAGAATGTGTTTCAAATGTGCTTCAATAGGGTGTACACCACCTGAACTTCAAAACCACATGTGATTCTAAAATTTCCTGCATCTTAGAACATATCTTGGAGTGAGGAAATAGCACAATCACAGATTCAGTAATAATTGTTCAGCACGCTGTTTAAAAAACAAACATATTTTTCTTCTGCTAGATCCTGGATGTAAGGATACACAGGATATCCAAAAGGAGATGATAAATGAGCAACTTCCTCTCTCACCAGTTCCTGAATGGCCAGGCAAGGCAGGAAGAGCTGCTCCTCAGCAAGTTAATGATTGAAATGCATGTCTGGTGACTCTACAGGACTTCCCCTCCAGTACAGCAAATATCAGTCTGAGGTTGTTTGCAGCGTTACCTATTACTATTAGGGATGGGTGGGAAATTGGATGCAGGTCACGTTTAAAGGTGGACCTACTTGATTTGTGCTTTCCAAAATAATATGCACACCAAACACAGCCATCATTTGAAATTTGCACTTCACTGAATTTTGCAGTGCAAGTCTCCAGCCAAGTAATGTGTACAAAAATGCATATACGTAAGCATGCATAGAAATTCATATGTACGTAAGTAAAAATAATGCCAACAAACGCATTATATTAGGGAAATTGCTTTATAAACATGCACATATTAGGCAAGATTGCAGACCAAAATGTACCTATTAGGAGAAACATACACATAAATGCTGGTTAATTTTCATGTTGACCTAAGAAAAAGGATTGCAAACTGATGTGGAAATGTGGAGAACTCAACTTACAATTAGAAAATGAGAAATGGGGAGAAATGGAAATTGACAGATTTTCCTATCTCTTTCTCTTATTTCAGGTGATAGTTGAGATTCTTGCTTTCCAGGACATTAGACTAGATCAGTGTTTCCCAACCTTTGGTCTCTAGCTGTTTTTGGACTACACTTCCCATCATCCCTAACCACTGGTCTTGCTCGCTAAGTATGATGGGAGTTGTAGTCCAAAAACAGCTGGAGACCCAAGGTTGGGAAACACTGGACTAGATGACCCTTTGCATCCCTTCCAACTCTACAATTCTATGTTTCTATGGGTTTTAGGCCTGTTTGGATTTGCCCATGACCATCTAAATGACATTTCAGTTTAATTTGAATTCTGTCTTCCTTGAAGCAGGATAACTTTGCAAGAAGTGCATTACTAAGCAGAATATTATTTTTAAAAAACATACATTAAAGGGGAAACCTGCCAATGGAGCTCATCAAAAGTATTTTTGAGCAAGCATCTTGTAAGAAGCACACATATTATCACAGATGTCTTTACTCAATAATTAGGCTTATTTCTGTTTCCTGTGTTTTGTTGCAGACCCTATGCAAGGGTGAGGACCTTGTGGTCCTCCAGATGTTATTGAACTTTGAATCCCATCATTCCTGACCATTGGCCATGCTGGCTAGGGCAGATGGGAGTTGTAGTCCAACAGCATCCAGAGGGTCAAAGTTTCTTCTACCTCTCCTACAGTTCTTCCCTAACAGTTCAGAGGTATACACTGAGGTTCCAGTTACATTTCCTGGCTAATAGCCATTGACAGCTATCCATAGGTAGTCAACATACTGCCCTCCAGATGTTGGAAAGCTTCAATCCTTTGCATACCGACTTGGCTTGCTGATCATACTGCTCATCACTGGATCTGCCTCTGCCCACAATCAGCTACAGACTGATTGACTTTTCTTGCGGGTCCTTGGAAACTTTATAGGATAAAGATTCCATACCTCTACCTTAATCCATCTTGAAAGGGTCAGGATATTCCATTTACTAAATGTGCATGACTGCCCCCTCCCCCACTTTCTCACTCTCTCACACAATATCTGTTTCCTTTCTCTTTCTTCTTATTCTGTGGTGGTTACCTCTGAGACACTTCCCACTTTTAAAAAAATTATGAAATGGAGGCCAGTGCAGAAACACCACTTGGGTTAGCTCTGAAATAGTTACCTTTTATTTTTTAGGACGGGGGTTGGTTTGAGGTTTACCCTACAGAGACTGATTATTGTTTTGCAATGGCATGCCTGCTTGGACAGATGATATTCTGCTTACTTACAGAATATAAGCAGCTGTGGGTTTTCCCTTTACACTGCTGTGAAGAAAGTTCAGTGGCTTGTTTAGCAATCATTCCCTCTCCCCACCACCACCACCACTTCCCCAATTCTCATGGATTTTCACTAGCCTCCACTGAGCTCAAGGGCAACCAGGGATGCAGGGACAACTCTCAAGGTCATATCTACACCACACAACCTTAATACCTGCTTAACAGCAATTCCTGCTCTCCAATGATCCTGGGGTTTGTGAAGTGGTCTAGATATCTCTAACAGAGAATTCCCAGCAAACAGTGCCATTTCCATCATTAGGCAGAGTGAGGCGACTGCCTCAAACTGTTGATGATGAGGGTTGCAGAGCAGGAGGGTGCCTTAGGAATAAATATAGAAAGCAGTATAGAAATAAATGGAGGAATAAGAGGATAGAACTGTAGGGGCCACATGATCTGCTCTGCATCCTCTAAGCTAGGCTGCTGCTCCCCTATGCAATGGAGGTCCCAGTCCCATTGCCAGTAATTAAGTAAAATTCAAGTACCAATCTGCTTGGCATGTGTATGTGAAATGTGGGGAAGAAACCTTTCCAGGTTTTGCCTCAAGTTCCAAAATGTGTTTGGTTGGCCCTGTCAGAAACCCACACTTCCCAGAATTTTTGTGAGGGAAGGATATAATAATTAATTTAGGGATGGGGAGAATCACACAAGAATTTGGAATTAACCTCCCCAGACTACATCTGAAATTGTGCCCAGATCAGAACACAGACACAGAGATCAGTTTACATGTCTACAGACCTTTCTGAGTATGGTCAGCTCCTATTTACTGTTTTGTTGCTGCTCTTGTATAGCTATGAGTGAAGCCATCTCTTTCCCTGTACAATGCCCTTGGTATACTAAGAGTTTAAGTACTGTATTGGCCCAAATATAAGCCGCACCCGAATATAAGCCACACCTTTAAAATTCAAGAAAAAAGAAGAAGAAAAAAGACAATACCCGAATATAAGCTGCTCCCTTAAAATTCTGCAGGCACTCACACCTGTTGCATTTTACTGTATGTCTGTTTCAACAGCGATACCGTAAAAGCCATTTTTTGTAAGGTCACAAATTTAAACTGCATTTTAACTTTTCATGGTCAGAATTGGGGGGGGGGGAGTGAGGCTTATATTCAGGTCAGTATAGTATTTGATTGAATGAACTACTCATGTGCAAGCAAGGGACATGAACCAGATTAAGAAAGTTCTACCCAACCATACCAGCAATAAAAGGTATATACTGTGGACATTAAGATTAGATGCTTTCAAATATTTTTAGATATTCTAAATGGTTTTAACTATTTTTTTTAAAAAAAATATTTTTAAATGTTTTAAATATGTTTTCAGATTTCAGCATTGCTTAAACATTTTGGTGTTTGCCACCCTCTGCTCCTTTGGGAAGAAAGATGAGATACAAATGTAAAAATAAGTAGGTAAGTGAATGAGTAAATCAAACAAATGAGATTCCTCTGGCATCCTAATAATTCCTAATAATTATCCCTCATTCCAACCTACAAATAGCCAATGATGCTCCAGTTCATGTGCCAGATCTAGCCACCCTTTCATTGGCAAGGCAAGTGGAAAGGATTCAGACACCTTTCCACCAGGGACTGAACTGAGATCAACAACTCCTTTCCCCCCAAAACCATTAGATTGTAATTACTTTGGGCACTTATTCCATTGTTCTGCTTGGCAGGATGGAAGAAACCACTGATTTGGAGGCAAAAGGCCTGTGCACATTTTTCTTTTTTTAAAAAAAATCAAAAAATCCTATTAGGGCTGACTTGAGCCAAGTCCCCACTGGATAGACTTAATGAAATGAATTTTGCCAGTTGTTACTAAGCCCCTGGGAGGTATGGTTGTTTGAGTCCTCTCTGACCTCTTTCTTGGCTGTCTCAGCTTGATGTTTTCTATTACAATCCATTACAAATCACTTTTGCTTTCAGAACAGAGGCCAGCAGTGAGGCCTGCTGGAGAAAAACAAACCACAGCCCAGCTGCGAATCAATGTGCAGTTTGAGTTATTTGATGCAAATCTGAAATGCCAGCGGCATATATTTGGATACAAAGGTTGTCGGATCATAAGGAATTTTAGAGCTGAAAAGGACTGCGGTGGAGGTCTGCACACAAGAAGAGCCTGCAGGATCAGGCCAGAGGTTCATCTAATGCAGCATCTGGCCAACCACACACCTATGGGAAGCCAGTAAGGAGGACCTGAGCACAACAGCACTCACCCTACTTGGGACTTTCTGCAAATGGTATTCATAGGCATACTGCCCCCAACAGTGGAGATAGAAGGTAGACTTCGGGACCATGAGCCATTGTTAGCCTTATCCTCCATGAAATTGTCTAATTCTTTTTTTTAAGCCATCCAAGTTGGCCATCTTTATCTCTTGTCAGAGCCATTTCCACAGTTTAACTATGTGTTGTCTGAACTTTGCCTGTCCTATTTTTTCAACATTCAACTTCATGGAATGTCCCCAAGTTCTAGTGTTAAAAAAGGTAAAGGGACCCCTGACCATTAGGTCCAGTCGTGACTGACTCTGGGGTTGCGGCGCTCATCTCGCTTTATTGGTGGAGGGAGCCGGCGTACAGCTTCTGGGTCATGTGGCCAGCATGACTAAGCCACTTCTGGCGAACCAGAGCAGCGTTTACCTTCCCGCCGGAGCGGTACCTATTTATCTACTTGCACTTTGATGTGCTTTCGAACTGCTAGGTTGGCAAGAGCAGGGACCGAGCAACGGAAGCTCACCCCGTTGTGGGGATTCGAACCGCCGACCTTCTGATCGACAAGTCCTATGCTCTGTGGTTTGACCCACAGCACCACCCGCGATCTAGTCTAGTGTTGTGAGAGAATAAAAACTTTTCTTTCTCCACTTTCTCCACATTATGTGTGATTCTGTATGCCTCTATAATGTCTCATATTCCTTTCCTTAGCTCTGAACTAGAAAAAAAAGCCCCAGATGTATCCTTTTTTCATAGGGGAGCTGCTTCATCCCTCCTTCACACCCAACTATTGGGGGGGGGGATGGCATTCCCATTCTGTTGGATCATAATGACTCAGGGTAGCTTTATCATGTCACATTGTGAAGACAATGGATGATTCACCCATGTGGCGTTTCTATCACAAAACATCTCAGAGATTGACTAGGTCTATTGCCAACTTAGCTATTTGCTTTGGAATTGACATCATTCATTCATTCATCCATCCATTCATTCAGTTGTTGCAAAGAATCCGGACATCACTGCTGCTAAATTATTGCATGTCTATTATTTCCTTTCTGTGTTCCGATCTTTTCAAAGATCCAGTCTGTGGCAATTTTTTCTGACTATGAATACAATTGCAGTGTGCTCACTTCAGCAGCACATATCCTAAAATTGGCAAGATGAATGCAATTGTAGTGCCAGTTTGCCCACTGTGGACTGATCATGCGCTATTGATGCACTTGGCGGGAGGAGTGGTCTAGGCTGGTGATGCTCTGCTGCTCTGCATCGCTTGCCCTGCATTTCCTGACTTTACTGTGGATTGAACTTACCTGCAAGACTTTGGAGATTGGTCTTAGGAACTATCAGTCTAAAGGGAAGCTCCTTAATAGAATTCCAGAGTGGGTGGAGAAGGCAGCACTGGCAGTCTGCAATTCAGGGAGTTTGATCTCAGGAGGAGAGACACCCAGAAAGGTGCCAGTTGACATTACCCCCTTCAGTGACATTTATTAAAGCAGAGAAATAAGAGTAAAGTTGAGAGTTTAGCAAGTGCTTCTTCCTTTTTCCAGCATTTTTTGATAAACCTGTCAGTTCGGCCCTTCCCACACTTGGCTGGGTGTATCAAGTACACTGCCAGCACCCCTGAAATTCCACCATGGGACCTGGTTTTTTGGGCTCCTGGGCAGCTCCTGAAACTCCCACCCCACCCCTGGGGCCACAGAAGCCAGGCATGAGATCTGGGGTATGTTTGCTCAAAAGTAAGCCCCATTCGGCCCTTGAAAATGCTTGGAATTGCAGTCTTCGATGGTTTTCCACATTTGGAGAGGATTAAAATGACTTCAGTTTGTCCCAGCCACTGGTCTTACTGACATTAGCCCTTTACTTAGTCATTTCCTGAACCCATTCCCTACAAACCACTGGCATGATCGAGATCAGCCCTTTAATCACTCATTTCCTCTTTGTAGCCAGAGGAATCCTACCATTTTCTTAGCTGTTTATTTTAGGGCTCATCCACACTTCCCAACAACTTTTCTTATTTCAGGTGTGAAATGTGTCCCCCCCCATCCCCTTTGCTGTTTGCTCTGATTAAAGCCTGGGTGCCAGCAGCTGAATCAGGTTTTATGAGTCCCAGGGAAAACCTGTAGAGAGATTTGCCCCACTTCCTAAACCCTTCCAAAAATAGCTCCAGAATGGGATTCCTTTTGGCTTTGAAGACACATTCTTCCATTGTCTCTTGAGACAGATGGATGCCACAAATGGTCTATCCCTCAAAGATAATTTTTTTCAGTTGTCTTTCCAGCTTCTGGAAAGTGCGCTTCCAGTTTTCAGTGTTGCTGATGTGATCTAAGGATTTTTATATATTTATTTAAAGATTCCCCCTTTGGTTTAGTGTTCATATGAAAACTTTGATCATATGATATGTGCACAAAAGCACAAGTCTGCTGCCTTTGCAGTTTATTGTTTCTTCTGATTTTATGCTTGTTTGTTTTGAAGATACCTCTGTTATTTGCATGGCTCAAACCAAGCAGAAGACTAACGACACTGCTGTTCCAGAAGCTGGATCTGCAGGTGCTTCTGGCCTGGCAACAAATGCAATGGAAGGCAAAATTGCAGTGGGTGTAAAAACTGTGGGGCACAGCTGCATAAGGTACTGCTGACATCTAAATGGAGACAGCTCAAAGTGTTTTGGTGCCTGAGGTGAAATGCCTTGCTACCACCCCATGATGCAAGAGGTGTGAGGCTCTGCAAGGGTTTTCTCTCAAGGGCCCAGAGTGGAAAAAAACAAACTCCACTAGGGCTTATCCTCAAGGAAGTGACTGCTTCACACCACTTCATCTATGGCAGGGGTGGCCAACTCCCAAGAGACTGTGATCTACTCACAGAATTAAAAACTGGCAGTGATCTACCCTTTTTAGGGGGTTCAGGTCAAAGTTGTTGAGTTTTTTTTAGGCAGGAGGAAGGCCTGTTTCTGAGGGATCCGGGTCAAAGTTGTTAGGCTTTTGTTAGGGAGGAGGAAGGTCTGTTTTTCAAGGGTTCAGGTCATACTTACTGAGCTTTTTTTATGGAAGAAGGAAAGCACAGGTTTTTTTTTTTGGGGGGGGGGTGCAGGGCTAAAATGTTGAGCTTTTTTAGGGGAGCCAAAGTTGTTGAGCTTCTTTGGAGGCATCAGTGATCTACCAGTAGATCACGATCTACCTGTTGGACGTGCTGATCTGTGGGCTCTGAATCAAAAGAACTGGTGTTAGCTGAGAGCTCAGAGTGCTGGCTGAAAGCAGTTGCAAGAAGGCAAAAACAAAGTACCTATCCAGGTTATTATTTCCAGTCCCCAAACAGCAAAAGCAACAGTAACCATTCTTGGAACTATTCCTGGAGGTTTGAAAGCGGAAGCTTAATTATTTTGGGGGTGTGGGGGTGTGGAGTGTGTGTGGGGGGGAAGGGTTGGTTGAATGTAGAACCATAAGCCAGGGTGCCACTAGTGGGCACACTATTATTTTTTAACTGCACTAGGGGGCTTGGCTTATCTAGAGCAAGGGTTTATCTATACGCCACTCACAGCACTTGTAGGAAGGCAGAATCCCTCAGGTCTCACTGCATTTGGTATGAAGACAGAATCCCTCCCTCAGCCTTTGAATGTAGCAAGTGATCCAAACACAGCACAGGTGTGAAGTGTAGGCACCTTCCTGTAGACCCAGCACTTCTGGCCTTACCACAAGTGCAGTGAAAGGCAAAACCCTGAAGGGTAAGGGGAAACTGTTTATGACCTAGTAATGCCAGGACAGCAATGCCAGCCATTGTGACCAACTGGAAAACACAAAGGGACATGAGAAGGTGCAGGCGCATGCAGAACTGTTGGGGCACAAGGGAGGTGTCAGGAAACAGCTGGAAAGTTGCAGGAACCAATGCGACAACCCAGAAGAGCCTTAGAGCTAGGGAGATTTCTATTTAAATTGGGTTGTTCTTTGTAGCCCCCAAAAGCAGAAGCAACCATTCATTGAACAGAAGGGGAGACTTTATTCTTTACAAAAGCAAGCAAGCAAGCAAAAGGGTCTGCATGTTGCTCCTGCATAGGTGGCACATGATAGCTGAACACACCTCCTCCCCGCTGCATGTTCCCAGATGCTTACAAATCCTGAAGGGCTCCCCACAGAAGGCAAGCTCCAAAGAGCATGCACTTCCAGTCCTGCCTTTCAGGGCTTCTTTTGTAGACTCACACATGCTATGTAGAATAACATGTGGGCAAACAGCAGGCCAAGTGTCACCTGTGGCTCTTTAAACATCTGAATGCATGCTCTGCCATGTTATGGCACCGATTAAAATATCTGTTGTAAGTGCAGTTGATTCTCAACTTATACAGGGCTTGCATTCGGGGGAAAGTATGGTACATAATGTCAAAATCCTGTACAGTCATAACACACTCTCCCTGAACCTCCAAATGCTCTCCCAATGTAAGTGCAATGGTAGATGAGATTGTCCATGTTATCTGCTCCGCTGGACACTGACCCCTTTTTATTGTTTTCTATTTTTTCAGTAAAATGCATAAAGCTGAATGCACACAAATTGCAAATGACCTGTATGGTGGGGCTGCAACTTATTCTCACTTTACAGCTTTGCATTGGGGGTGGGGGTTGGAAAATAAATAAATGGAGAGTGGGGAAAACCTGCCATGGAAAGAGCTTCACTTACTGGAGCTCTTGCGTGTTCATCCCAAAGACCAGTAAGCAGTCCTCCAACTCACCTGAAGATCTTTGGGAAGGTTCCTTTGATTCTGATAAAGGTGGAATATAATCAAACTTCCATGCAAGTTTTGTGCAAGCAAATCAGGACGAATGCTTAATAAATGGGTTGTCTGGAAGAATCCCATGTACATGGGCACAGTTGCCCTCTCAATAAACCCTCCCAAGTTTTGATGGCTGATATGTGGTCTGAAATAGTCCAGCTGATTTTATGATTCCACATATATACTGTACCTAGAACCTGCCTCCCCAAATCACATGTTTTCTCGCTCTGCTGTGCTGTAATGACTCCAGTGGCCACTTGGCCTATGCTTGTAACCTTATTCCTCCAAGAAAGACAAGTCCTAGGCTCCCTTCAGTGCCTGTAACTCACCTGCCCATTTGGAAAAGGAAACTGACTTTGCTGGGTTCAGCAAGATCTCTGGATCTGATCTATAGACTTTTCTTTGCTCTCTGGAGGTGGGAAGGGACAGAGAGCATATATTCTTTCTGAAATACATCGTTTTGACTGCCCAGTAGGGAAATGACGAGTGAGCCCAAAGGTTATTTGAGCAGGCTTTTGCAACAGTTATGTCTTTTGCAGCTTATATTGCTGATTCTTGCAGATTTTTGGTAACGTTCCCACACCCAGTTGTACCATATGACTCTGGTCTGTGCCAGCGTTGTGTGTCAGGAGACGCTGTTGTAACAATATTCTATTTTCTCCACTTTCCCTGTCCAATAGTTTGTGGCTGAAGGTGTTTCGCAGCCATCTGGATGTGCAAAATAACAACAGGCAACTCAGTCCTTGATGCAACTTTGAAGACCTCAGTCTTTTGCTTAACATTTTGACAATGCCCTGAATTGAAGGAAAATAAAAAACAACAACAGCTGCTGCTTTGTGTCTTGGAAAATCTCCTGCAACATTAGCACACCAGACTTCCAAAGAATGGCAGAATATGTTGGCTGTCAAGGGTAGCAGTTAAACATTAAATAATATTGAAGTAATTCGTGACAGGACATGGATGGCAGTGTGGGTTAAACCACAGAGCCTAGGACTTGCCGATCAGAAGGTTGGCAGTTCGAATCCCCGCAACGGGGTGTGCTCCTGTTGCTTGGTCCCTGCTCCTGCCAACCTAGCAGTTTGAAAGCACGTCAAAGTGCAAGTAGATAAATAGGTACCGCTCTGGTGGGAAGGTAAACGGCGTTTCCGTGCGCTGCTCTGGTTCGCCAAAAGCAGCTTAATCACTCTGGCCACATGACCCAGAAGCTGTACGCTGGCTCTCTCGGCCAATAAAGCGAGATGAGTGCCGCAACCCAGGAGTCCGCCACGACTGGACCTAATGGTCAGGGGTCCCTTTACCTTTAATTTGTGACAATGCCACAATACTTTATATGAACTGTATGGGGGCTGGCTGTTCCCCTTTCCCTGAAGACATTTTGAAAGAGAGAGTTCATGGTGTTGTGGGCATCACACCTTCACATCTGGAAAACAGGTTTTACAGTTGTGTGTGCGTGCGGGGTATTTGGTGCTCTTTCAAAAATACACCAAACCTTCTTGACCAGCGGCAGCTTTGGGACAAAAGAAAAATGGCACTATCTCAGGGCCTCTCTATCATAGCTACAAGTCTATAAAGGACAGGGCCTGGGGAAGACTCCTGAGGAAGGCCCACAGAGATAGCAACAGTTACAGGCCATGATATGAGCTAGAAAGGTTTTCCAAAATAACCACAGACAGCCCAGCAAATAAGTGAGAAATGGATGAATGGGTTAATATAAGAAGGATGCCAGTAGATGGAAAGGAAGAATCACATATATCTCTCTAATCATACCTGACCATTGGCCATGCAAGCTGGTGCTGATGGGAGCAGGAGTTCAACATCTGGCAGCTTGAATGTTCCCCATCCATGGCCTTGAGAGAGATGAGGGAGCATTGCAGGTAATTTTAGACCCTGGATAAATTTTAGACCCTTGGCCATCTTTAGATGGTGATGTGCATTACTTCACTTAAACAAAGATGTTGTAACCGAGACCTCCTGAGACAGGCAGCAGAAGACTCTGCGTTGCCTCAAAGGAAAAGATGGCACTGCCTCCCATTCCATGTACAGAAGCAAACTGAACTGGCTGATGGACCTTCAACACTGGGCAGCATCTTCTACTGTACCTGAGAGCCAGGCATAGCACAGGGCAGGCCACTCCCAACTCTGTGATCCAACGTCTTGCCATTCTCCTGGATCTGCTGCTTGAGGCAGACCTCACTCTACTTATTGGAAAGGTTGCTGCCTGCTGTATCTAGGGACCCTCCTGCTTTATAACGGAATAGCAACCTGCTGGATCAGGCTAATGCCCATCTAGTCCTACTCTTACAGTAGCCAACAAAATGCCTATGGAAAGCCTGCATACAAAACTCCAAGAACACTTTGTTGGAGAGAGAGGTTTGGAAGAGAGATTCCTACTCTCTTGTAGCACATTTAGCTGAATGGATATTGCTCCAAGCACATTAAAACTTTGTTAGATGTACATCTGCCCTCATTCACCTTTAAGCAATTGTTCCCCATGAAAATACTTAGGCTAGAATAAATCAGACACTTGACTTTGCAAATAAGTGTATGCTTTACTCACAGAGTTTCAGAAGTTACAGCAAACAAGTCTCCATTGGCTGGCAGTAAAGCAAAGAAGAAAATGTTCCAAATGACTTGGTTTCCTTACAGAAGAATCATGCAGTTTTTGTGTTAGCAAAGAAACAGGCTGTAAAAATCTCCTTTAAGAGAGATTCATGCACTTGGTTTTCTACATGAGCTGGGAGCCATGCTTGGCAGCGGCTTCAAGGAAGCAGGAGGGGGGGGGGAATCAAAGGCTGCTGGGAGCCTGCTATGTCGCACCCATGGTCACTTGAGCTCAGGGCTCAGGTTAACCATTTCATGCACACAAGTGTAAGTCAATAACTGTATATTACAATAATTGCCCTTCTCTGATGAGCACATGCATAGATATACAAAATATAACATGTTAAAAACTCCCAAATCCCATCTTGACCTCTTTTCTTCTTTTTTCTGTCTTTATTATTTTATTTATATGCTGACAGATAAACTTGACATACAAACATAACAATTAAACATAAAAAGTGAAAAA
Organism: Podarcis gaigeae; assembly: GCF_964106915.1. Taxonomy (NCBI): domain Eukaryota; kingdom Metazoa; phylum Chordata; class Lepidosauria; order Squamata; family Lacertidae; genus Podarcis; species Podarcis gaigeae. The sequence continues at coordinate 41,446,882 of NC_139691.1, read as the reverse complement.
ATCATAATAAAATATATATTAATACACAAAACAGAAAAAACCAATCTTAACAATATTAACAAAAAGAAAAAAGAAAATAATGATTAAAATAAACACATATCTTAAAAATAAGCGATATATGTAACCAAATTTCATATCCATTTTCTTTGTTGACTTCCTTCGTCCTCTATGGGGGGTCTAATATCAACTTTAGTAATCTGTTTCCATTTGTCTACTTATGATCTCTCTTTGTAATTCTTTTTAATTATCTTTTTAATTATCTTTTTTCTAATCATATATCAATTTGCAGAAGTTAATTGAAACAAATCCAAGCAGGGATTCGGTTTTTGAAGAAATGAAGAAAATCTTTAGAATCTTTGACCTGCAGGTTCTCAAAGCTGTCTCTAGGTAGAGGTTTGGTCAGTGTGCTGGCTGTCCAATCTCTTTCACTGAGAGAATCTGTCTTTCTGCATATAAGATTCCCACTGTGTCTGCAATGCTTGGTCTACAGTTGTAGTTAAGTACAGGAGCTTCCCTAGGGCTGATCTGTACTCAGTGTTGTCTGGCAACAATGTGGATTCACCCTTCCCCTTTACAAAGTCCGTGGTCATGGGTGTATGTACTGGTTTAGTGTCTTTCAGTCCAAGGGTGTTTGGTAGATCTATGATCTTCTGTCTCTGGTTCAGAAGAGAAGATCTATCTCACTTTTTTTCTGTGTGAACCTCAAAGTAGAAATTCACATTCCCTAACTATTTGATTTCCACTTGTTTATTTAAATAGTTCTGTGTAATCTTTTCAAGGACATGCACAAATCAGGTTGTCAATGTAACACAGAATGTAGCAAAGATGTCCGTTTTTCTTTCTACTATATAGGCATTTGTCTCCATTGCTTTGTGTGTAACGTAGCTGCTCGATCATGCCACACAATTTGTCATTCCAAGCTCTAGCAGCTTGTTTCAGTCTATATGGTCCCTTTTGCAGTTTGTATCCTAGATAGGCTTGATTTGGTTTGGTAAAATCTTTTGGCTGTAGCATGTAGATCTCCTTTGAGAAATGCAGTCTTAATGTCTTTGTGTTTAAGTTGCATTCTCTTGGAATGGGTCTTGGACAAGTCTATTTGCATGTGATATTCTTCCTCTGGATTACTGGGACAGTCTATGATAGTTCCAGCTCTGCCAGCTTTGTTTAGTTCTTTGAAACTCTAGGTACATGTCTTATGCTGACCTTGCCTGTATTTAAGTCCTTGAAGCCTTTATTGCCTTTTTCATACCCAATCATTATAGTCCTTTCTGCTCTGGGATCAAGCTTGTGTCTGTTTTGGTGAGGTATAGAAGCATAGGAAATGCTACCAAAAATGCATATGCCACAGTTAATATGGTATGTGTGTGTGTGTGTTCATTCATTCATTGATTGGCTGTCTGTTCTGCAGATATACTTTTACATCACACCACATGTGTCTTAGCATGCAGTCAGTCATTTCTACGAGAGACCCACACTTCCTCTTAGCTATCAAGTTCTGTTAGGGTTGATGAGCAACAGTCCTTATGTGTGTGACCCCTTGCTGATTCAGATACCGTTGCATTTCATTAGAAGCATCTCAAACTTGTTGCTCACCTTTGCAACAGTCTCTGGGCTTGTCAAAAGTTTCCCTTTTAGGATGTAGGCTGTGTGATACCTTGAATGATCATGCAGAAAGATTAGAACATACTTAATTCCTCCCAGTGAAAGGACATGGAATGGGCCACACACTTCACTATATTTCATCGCAAGCACACGGGTGCTTCTCTTATCAGTGCATGGGTAAAAGCTTGGCTTGCAACTTTTCTGTAAAATGAAATTTTCACAATTAGCTGTGTCATATGAGCCAGGTGTTACCTGAAGACCAGTTGCTCTGGAGCTCCTTTACAGCATTCCCACTCCATGCTATGCCAGAGCTCCAGGGTGGCTTCATCCTTCTGCTGGGTATGAGAAACACCTGCTACCTCTTGTCAAGCGATTTGCTTCATAGATGCCATTACAGTGGTACCTCGGGTTACATATGCTTCAGGTTACAGACGCCGCTAACCCAGAAATAGTACCTCGGGTTAAGAATTTTGCTTCAGGATGAGAACAGAAATTGTGCTCTGGTGGCGCGGCAGCAGCGGGAGGCCCCATTAGCTAAAGTGTTGCTTCAGGTTAAGAACAGTTTCAGGTTAAGAACGGACCTCTGGAACGAATTAAGTACTTAACCCGAGGTACCACTGTAGTTAAGTTTGTTTCAGCACATAAAGCATCATCTTCAACTTGGCATTTGCCCTTCTCAAAGTGCACTGCAAACCCTTTCTTGTTCAATGCAGAAACATTTAGCCTATTGCAGATCAGACTTGGAACATGTAAAACATCAACCACATTATTGCCTCTTGGATCTGCATCTTTACTCTGCATCTTAAAGTGCTGGATCTCTTGCCTTGGATCTACATTGCATTCACGCTTAGCAATCACAATGTTCCAATTTGTGGCTTCTAGACTGTTAAAGACTGCCACAGTCTGTTTTGGAATTTAGTCCTGGCCCAAGAAGTTCCTTCACCCATCTGGGCTGAGACCGCTTCCTAAAAATGCCAAATGCAAATTCCAGTTTCCTTAAAGCCTCATCTGCAGATTCACATTGTTTAGTCCCAACAGGGAAAAAGGTGGGGTATAGATAATTAATTAATAATAGCAACAGCAGCCACAACAACAACATGGATCTGCATGGATTCTCTAAGCCAGGGTTTCCAAAGCTTGGGTGTCCACCTGTTCTTGGACTACAACTCCCATCATCCCTAGCTAGCAAGACCAGTGGCCAGGGATGGTGGGATTTGTAGTCCATAAGCAGAAGGAGACCCAAGTTTGGGAAACCCTGCTCTAAGCTTTGTGCAATGATCCTCATGGCAAAATAACTTCCCCTAACATATTTGCATGCTTCCTCATCATATGTGGGTCTGGGAATTCTTAATGCATTTTAATGCCCCTTTAACAGGATTTCCAATCTCCTTTTCCATTGGGCATATGTGGAGTTAGTAAGCTTTGCAGGGGTGAAGCTATGACTACTCATTGGATTCTGGGATGCTTTGGTAAAAATACAAGTTACCCCAAAATGCACAAAAAAATCCAACCAAAACTGAAAAAACAAAAAACAATGCTGAAAAAATATATTTAAAAAGTGTATAGAGACTAGATTAGCCTAAATTGGGACACAAAGCTGGTAGATGGGGAAAAGAAAAAAGAAAGGGGGGATGGGTCTCTAACCTCCTTAGCAAGAACAAAAGAGCAAAAAGAAGTCTCAAAACAAAACTTAAAACTCAAAAGGCAAACCATTTCTCTCAACAATCTACATACTGCCTGGGCTCCAAACCTGATGTTAGAGAGAGTGATTTGGAAAAGATATTCTTACTCTTTCATAGCAGAGTTAACACAGTGGAAATTGCTCCAAGCATACTAAAACTTGGTTAGATTTACATCTGCCACCATCCATCTTTAAAGAAATGTTCCCCATGAAAATACTTAGGTTAGAGTAAATTACAGACACTTAGCTGTTCAAATAAGTGAAGATTTTACTCACAGAATTTCAGAAGTTACAGCAAACAAATCTCCATCCATTGGCAGTAAAATAAAGAAGGAAAAGGTTCCAATCGACATAACAAGAAATAACTTGGGTTTCCTTACAAAAGAATCATGCAGTCTTTGTGTTTTTGCAAAGATGCAGGCAGTAGAAATCTCATTTTAGAGAGATTCATTCACTTGCTTTTCTACATGAGCTGGGAGCCGTGTTTGGCTTCAGCTTCTTGGAGAAAGCACAACAGAGTGGGGGAGGAGAGAATCAAAGGTTGCTGAGAGCCTGCTTTGTCCCATCCATGGTAACTTGGGCTCAGAGCTCAGTTTAACCCTTTCATGCACACATGTGAGTCAGTAGCTTTTCCCTTCTGTGGTTTCCAGCAACTGGTATTTGGAAACATGGTACCTTTAAGCCTGGAGACAGAGCATTGCTTCTTCTTCTGAGGGGGCTTATGACTTCTACCCCCAAATTCTTCCCCGGTAGCACTACTGGCTGCCGGGGGTATAGGAGAACTCACGAGCCCTGATGATTCCCTGCTCTCCAGGTGGCTGGGTCTGTGAACCACAATTTACTTTTTAAAAAACCCCCACACACTGGACAGTCCAGGTCATAGTGATAAATTAAAACAGCACCTTCTAGTCAACCTTGGTGAACTGCTGCCGCCAGGTATATCCAAGGGAAACATGCCTTACACCAATTCCATTGACTGGTGGCAGGTCTCCAGGGTTTCAGACTGGGTTCTCTCCCAGACTTAGCTGGAAATTCGTGGAACTGACCTGGGGATCACCTGCATGCAAAAGTGCATGCTGTACCACTGAGCTGTGCTACCTACCCAAAGCTTATCCAAAGAGAGTACTTTTCACAGAGTGTCATTGAACTTGGAGACATCCTTGGCTGTAGTTCATTCCTTCCTCCATAGAATTCACAGGAACGGTTTAGCCTCAGAGAGCCCCTCTGAGGTGGTTATTAAGCTAAGAGAGCATGACTTGCCCAAACCACTTGATAAAAATGCCCTTGTTTTATTAGCTGGCCTACTCACTTGCAACTGGATGCAAAAGCATATTTCCCCATATTTTTATTTCTAAGTCACATAAATCTTTATATGCTAAATATTGGTGCAAGCACTAGGCCCTATTTTTAAATTGTGGTAACCTTTCACCACCTAAATTTCCTAATCTGATTATCTCCTGATCCCACTACCTTTGTAAAACACTTATTTACATTCCAGCTCGGCTATATTGCAATGCAATAAAATGCTGGCAGCTTGTTATCTGCTTTTATTGGCAGGTTTCCCACTTTACAATTTAAATCATAAATGGCTTGAGGGGAGAGAAAGAGAGAGAGAGAAAGAGGGAACTTCTGATTGGCTTCAAATATTTTGAGTTTTCCCTTCAAAGTGATCCCATTAAACTCTGCTTTAATTGTCTTCAAGCAGGTTGAATGAATGTTACATCACCGTCTTTGTGAATATTAAATGCTCCTTTCTTGTAATTATGTGTGCATGAGAAACCTGGCATTTTTCACTGTCGTCTAAACATTGGACTCAAATTGGTACTTCAGCCCAATGCTTAATGAAGAAAGGGAAGGAAGGTTAAGTGTTCCTCAACAGCAAGGAAAACAGAATCAACATTCCTCACTTGTTTGTAGGAACACAATGAATTACTGCACTCTCCCATCTCTTTTCATGTTTCCTCTGTAAAGTATTGTGCAATTTTCTCCATCACTTATAAAATATTCACAAGCCCTGTATTCTCACCATTCATTTTAGTGATTGGCTCTGGCAATGCCATGTTTGAAAATCTATGGGAGCTAACATTTCTGAGGAGTTAGTAGAGACAATTGTCCATTAAATGAATTCTGCAAAGTGGGTGACAGTGCAACTCTCCCAGGACAGCTGAAGAACACTGAAATCCCAATCCCTCTTGTGAGGGATTTTTTGTTTACAGTGTGTTTCTGCACACTTCCATTTTTGGTGAATTTTAGAATCCACCTTCTATGAATAATAAAATATCTATCTGTCTCGCACCCAAGGGAACCTGGAAATATTATGAGGATAATTAACAGAATTACCTATGGTAAGCTTAAAGCAAATGAAAATGGAAAAAAAAATCAGTATGACAAGGAATTGAATATACAGCTGTATAAATCAACCTTGAAAACAGGTGTTCTGCCATTTCCCATGCTGGAAAACAATGGGTGACATTCAGTGTTACAGTAGGTGCATTGATTACGGCGTGTCTACTCTGATTATGACTTAGTTGGATATCACCCATAGGTTCTCAAATGCATATGAAACTGCTTCACACCAGGTCAAAGTATTTGCCTCCTGCAGAGCTTGTCTGAGGCCCAGGGCAGGAATCTTGTTAGAATGAAACGACAAACTTAAAAAAAGAAAAAGAGAAGTGGCCAGTCCCTGGTGGGGTCCCCCAGTTGGTTAACCCCTCTGAGGCCTGGAGCAAGTGTACCCAGCTGTCTCCCAGCGCACTCTGCACAGGCCCGGCAGGGCACATGAGACCTCAGGCTGGGAGGCTAAGCCTCTCTAGCTGGCTCTCAGGACTTTGCCCAGGCTACAACCCTCACCATTTCTGTTTAGCACCCTTCTCAAGTGTTTTTGCCTGGCTTGACTATGGCATTGGATTGATAAGCCTGGAAAGGGAAAGGTGTGTTAGTGAGTGTAGAAACTTGGCTATTGTACAAAGGTAGAATTGACATGTGGTTCTTTGCCAACATTTGTCTCTAGCCTTGCCCACTGCTAGAATGTGGCTTCTGGAGATTGCCCATGGGTGAATGTTACCTGTGTTGTAGTGTCTTTTCCTCACTAGTTGCTATGCAAGCCTTTTAACCCGAGATTCTCTTGCAGGATCCAAGAGTATGCAAAACCTCTGTGCTATGTCACTACCAATTGGGTGGGTGGGTGGGAGATGTAATCATATTTTAGTTTAAATGGCTGGTAAGTCATGCCCATAACCTTCCATTTGGTTAAGAGAGTCCTTGCCAAGTGAATGTCATGGAGCCATTTTGAGAGGAAGAAAAGTCCTCCCCACCCAGTCCTCCCCACCCTCAAAAGCAAAAGGGGAAGTGTCATGCCAAGATTCCAAGTTATGTATACAGTGTTACCTCGGGTTACAAACACCTTGGGTTACAGACTTTGCTAACCCGGAAATATTATCTCGGGTTAAGAACTGTGCCCGGGTGAGAGCAGAAATAATGCGCCGCTGGCACGGCAGCAGCAGGAGGCCCCATTAGCAAAAGTGGTGCTTCAGGTTAAGAACGGTTTTAGGATAAGAACGGACCTCCAGAACGAATTAAGTTCATAACCAGAGGTACCACTGTACATTGTTGAATTATGCAATACACAACTTCGAAGTCTCTGATGTTATCTAGATCTAAGGTATAGAGATACAGAGATACAGAAGACAATCATAACACTTAGTGAAAATGGTAAAGGAAAACTATATTCAAAGAGATCACTGTACAGTAGGAAATGGATGGATCAGGCAATTTCAGTTCTTTCCATTTCTCATTTTCCCATCATAAATTCAGCTCTTCACATTTCTAGAGCAATTTGTGATTAAAAAAGAAGAATCGTCATGAAAACCCATCAGCATTTTAGTCTGAATTGCTCCTAATATACACACGTTTATCTGCAGTTTTGACCAATGTGCACATTTTTCACGAGCAATTTCTGTATATTTTTTTCATGAAAACATTCCATTTTGTGCACCCTTTCTCCAATAAATGCATTTCTTTTTCATAAACATTTATTGGTTGGCAGACTGCATCACAAACATCACATAATGCAAATTTTGAAGGATGGCTGTGTTTCGGTTCTCATCCCGTTTCAAAAAGTGTGAATTTGATAGAGCCACCTTTAAATGGAAACTGAGCAGAATTTCTCCCCCAACTCTACCAAACATTAGCAAAATATACTTTGCGATTGAAGGTCAACTTAATGGATCATGGCCACGGCACCTGAAATACCGGATGCTCACATTCTGATCATTGCAAAATAGAATAAAATAATTGATTAACAAAGCAGAAGTCCTTGCGTCTATTTTCATGCTCAATATAGTGCTCCATGTTCCTTGTGAATGAACCAGAGCTTAAACAGTGCGGAAATGAGAATGAATGAAAAACACAGTTTTATTTAACCATATACAGCTTTTTTCATAGAGAGTTCCTCATCTCTCCCAGTCATTATAAGCTGCACATTTTCCCATTTACAAGAACATAAACCAGTGTAAATACATTTTGGGGAGTAGGATTCTTAAAAAAAAACCACAACAGTGAATTTTTTGAAAATCTCATTTCTCCCTTGTGATATAGGGGTAATAATGGCATAATGATCTCTTTGACTCTCCATAGAAAAATATATTATGCAACCTAGTGTGCCTTGGGAGTTTGACTACAAAAGTTAAGAGTTCTGTGCTGTGTAATAAATTAAAATTAATTTCATAGTTTTGTGTTGGGATAAAATGAATGCATAGCAGACAGGAAACAGGGAGTGGAGGGGGAAACATCCAACAATTCTAGCAACAGGAGAAGTGAATAGCATTTGAAAACATATTTTAAGGATTACAGGATAAGCCCAGGGAAAGTAGCTACAGAGGAGCACAGGACTTGAGTGGATGGATTATTGGGGTCAGTTCTTATGTATCTTGGGACAGCAGATTGATTTGCTCTTCACAGCATACACTGTACTTGTTTAATATTTTAATAGGTGGGTGATGGAAAAAGCCACTTGAGACCATTTCAAAGGGGATTCAGACCGCTATTTACTTAGTGGCAGTGACTTATACATTTACTCGTCAATACAGCCTGCAAAATACAAGCATCTGAGACAGGATGCAAGAGAGGGCTGGGCCCCTGTACCTTTTGCAGTTGAGTAGAAGAGTTTCAGCAGAGGGACCTTGGCACCTGGAAGCTCCCTCTTCCCCAATCCTAGGATTGCTAAAGCACATGAAGGGAGATGTCCTATTTGAAGCCCATCTGCCATGTTCCATCTTCAGGCAGGTTTCTGGCTGCCACCACAAATCTCCCTCTCCCTCTTAAGCAAGTGATGGGTGAACTCTGACTGGCCATTCTGTATCATGTGCACCTTGGCTCACTGGTGTGCTGGCCAGTGTCACAAGGCCAGCTTCATAACCTAGGATGGGGTAGACAACATGCACCCAAGGGTGCCAGTTTGCCTCCCAGTACAGCCTATGATGCCTTTGAAAGGTCTTACTAAATATCCCCTTAAAAATCCACAGAGCACATATGACTGCTTGTTCTTCCTGCTTGAACCCCCCTCATAAAACATGACCAAATTTCATTCGATAATCCCAGGACTGGACACCCACCATTGTCTCTGTTCTGATGTGAGGAGAGGGGCAAAGAGCTTCTCCCTGTAAGCAGTGGCTGATGAAGTGTTTCTTCACCACTGTTGATGGTGGTGGTGGTGGTGGAGATACCACAGCAGTTTGTGCTTCTGTCTCATTTACTGCTCTTTTAGACATGGCAGTCATTTTGTGCAGTGGTGGAGCTTCATGCTCTGGCACTGGGGGGTGGAGAACAGGCGGGGGTGGGGCTGGTGCGCGTCCCGGGGACATGTCGCGCTGCCCGTAGGGGCATGGCATGCGTCCTGGGGGGCGTGGCGCCCGGCATGGGCATGGGAGTAGCTGCGATGACACCCCACTGGGATTGCGCTGCAAGGGGCGGTGCACTCCCCCCACATGCCTCTTCCTCTGCCAGTGATTTTGTGTTACGCTGGGCCATTCATTTTGTGACTGCTGCCCATGCCAACTCTTACAGAGGCAGCTTAACAAGGTGATAAACTTCCTCAGTAAATTGGCAAGAAGCAAATGTCTTGTCCAAAGCAAAAAAGTGTGAAAACAACTGGAATGCCATGGAGGGCTGTCTTCTGCAGCTCCAGGCATGCATTTCCAAGCTTTTGCATGCCTGATATGTGTTTGGATATAGGCAGCACAGTTATGTTTGCTAAACCAAGTAAGAGATGCTGAGCTGGATAAATCTGTCCCTTTTGGTTTCTCTTCATGTTTCATTTCCCCAACCTTAAGTTCAGGTCATCCTGCTCTTAAATGCTCAGCCTTACACCCCCACCCACAAACCCTACAACAACTTGCATGCATATTATTGTGCATTTTCATTTTGCAATTCCATGCACATTTCTCTGTTTATATGTATTTTTGTACACAATAATGCTTGGCAAAAACAATTAGCAGGCACAATTCCCCCTTCCATAGGATGCCTTTTTGTATGTTATTTTCACTATTTATTTGTTTTTGGCATTCTTGTGGTTAGAGAATCTTTTCAGAAAGTGTTTGGTGAGTTCTCTTTATGTTGTAATCAAACTTCTCTCTTGTCCCTAAGTAGATGCCGCAAGTACTTTCTATGCGATTCTATAGTTATATGGAATATCAACTGAATCTATTGCTTGGCCCCATCTGCACTATGATACAGTTTCAACAGTTATGGTTTTCCCCCCAAACTCCTGGGAGCTGTAGTTTGCTAAGGGTCCTGAGAGTTGTTAGGAGACCCCTATTTCCCACAGAGAGCCACAGATCCAAGAGTTCCCTGGGGAGAGAGATTTATTGTTAAGCCACTCTGGAAATTTTAGCTCTGTAAGAGGAAGCATTGGTGAGTCACTTCCAGTTAGTGTAGACAATACTGAGCTATACATTGTGATTCAGTATTGGCCAGCTCCCTATGTTCCTGTGTACATGTATGTAAAAGTGCACACATTGACCAAAAATGCCAGGTTTGCATCCCATTGTTACTTCCCTTCCAAACAGGAAACTCCCCAGCTGGCTTTGCAAAGTAGGCACATACTTGCACAGGGGAGGGGGATCTCAGAATGCGAATCATTCTGTCAACACAGGGGAATTGCAAGTACATAAGAGACTCCCAGTTTTCAATGTGACAGCAGTTCTTTCTGGTAAGTATTGATAGTTCTCTGCAGAAACCAAGCATGCACGATGAGCATGGAATTCATTGCAGCATATGCACACCACCCAACCAAGGACATCAATATAAGTTCTACTTTTGCCAACTAGGAGATGCATACAAGATGGTGCATTAAACATACAGGACACAAAGTTAGTATCTGGTAAATGCCAGCTCTTACATTAATGGAGCAAAAGAGCTGTTCCTCCACGCAAGCTGATTTGCGCTGCAGCGCCAAGAGACACTCATGCCGATTTTCATTAAAGTAATGTTGGAGGGTATGTGGCTCTGCTCCATAACTCCACACAGTAGTTTTTGCTTGGCTGCTTCCATGGAAGAAGGACAGAGATGTGTGTGTGTGTAAGTTATCCTGCTATACAAAAGTTACATTAACATTCATTGCTCTGCCCACTTTTGCCACTGGCACAGGTGCTTTGGAAGATTTTCCAGAAGGGAATGCCGTCCTCAGGCTATCAAGCTTCCCCACCTCTGGCCTAAAGGTTAGTGTAATGGTGATGAGCACCCATCCCACTACAGTTGTGATGGGAGTAGAGCTCAGGTCAGTGTCAGAAGACCCTGTCTCCTTACTTTGGAGACGCATCAGGGTCATGGTGAGAACAGATTGACCGGCTACCAAGGCAAGCCAAGATCTGCTGAGCCCCACCTTCAGTCAAGGTAAGGGCAATTAATTTGTATTGTTTTGATTCATATTTAAATTTATTAAATTAATACATAATTCATATCCTCCAACACTTCTCAGATGAAAATAGCAACACACCTGAAATATCCTAATTCTTAAGCTAGCAATTGTTTTGTAGGCTGCTATGCTGTTTCTTTCACACATTGCTAAAGGTTCTGGTCTGCTGTGTTACTTAACCCTACAGTAGCCCTGTCCAATGAGGTGTATGTTTGGTTTAGCAGTAGCAGTAGCAGATGGTGGGGCAGCAGCATTTTCCTGTACTGGTAGCAAATTAATTGCTGCTTACTAGGAAATTGGGAGGGGCAAGGTGGTAGAGATGTTCACGTTGTGCAATCATACTGAAGAGAACAATTGTGTTGCACAGCTATGACCTCCCTACCATGTTGTCCCTCTCCCTCCTTGTAAGCAGCAGTGACCCACCTGCTTGGTCAGGTAAGCACCATTGCCCTACCCAACGTCCTATACTAAATATGTTATATCAACAATTCAAAACATACCTCCGCTGCTGCAGGACATACTCTGCTGATGTAACTATGCCTTAGTATTTGTACATATGTATTTCTTTGCATGCAGGCTAGAATCAGGGTGCATCCACCACAAGCACTCATTTAAAGGCTGAACTTCTAGAGAACTTCTAAATCCTCAAGAGTGATCATGTTAGTGACTCACACAAACTTATTGGAACAAGACATCCCACAGTGGCAGGAAACAGGGACAAAATAGTGGTTTACAAGGGCCAAATTAAAAGAAAAAGAATAAGGTGTGCAGTCTTTGGTTGGGCAACATGTTAACTCGGATAACCAGAAGTGAAGAGAGATGGATAATTCTCTCATGCCAGCTCTGAGATTCTTAAGTGCTCAGTGCAAAGCAAGGTGGTGTTGGGGAAGTTATTCAGTCTCGGAATACTTAGCATCACTGCCCTCTAGAGCCTATCTTGTGAGAGTGGGAGAAATCACGTGGGACAGGTAGGAATGGGGGACAAAAGTTTATTCAGTTTGTATTTACAGGTGAATCGACCTAATTCGCACTTTCTGAAACAATATGTGAACCTAATACACTACCATCTTTTGAAATGGGCACTTCTCTTGTGTTTTGCAATGCAGTTTTCCAGCCAAGATCTGATTTGTACAAAAACACACATACCAGGATAAAATGTGGGTAGAAACACATATATTAATAAAATAAGATACAAAAAGGAGAAGCATACATATTGGCGGTGGGAGCGGCGGCAGGGTGTTCTGCAAAAATGTGTATATTAATGCAAAATTGCACTAAGCAGCTGATGGGTTTTCAGGAAGATTTAAAAAAGAAACGTGTAAAAGTGTGGAGAACTGAACTTATGACTGGAAAAATCTGAAGCTGAGAGAAACTGAAACTATCAGCTCCACCCACTCCTAAGGACAGGCCACAGGGTTCCTAGCATGAGGACACTCTGAGTCTGCACACTGCCGAGAACAGGCGATACCGTTGCAGGATGCGACCACATTGTCGGTCCTTCCCCTGTGATGAAACTCCTCATAACATTATTGAAGTGGCATGGGATGGAGCCACAATGGAACAGCAACCACGTTGCTCTTGTAAAAAAAGAACCAGTGGTGACTGGTCCATTGGGGCAAAAGGGGCATTGCCTCACCAACCTGCCTGCCCTCAGCTAGCACCTGCCTGCCTGCCTTTTTACAGGCACCCAGTCAGGATGTGGCCAGTCACTGGCTCTGGTTTCACCTGCTATCCATCTTCTTTTCTTCCACCCCAACAATCACAATGGGCACCAGCCATCACTGATCCTAAGTAGCCCACTGAAAGCAATGCAATGGGACTTGCTCAGAACGAATCTTTTACAGGGTTGTACCCAAGGGATGCAAATTCTCCTTCTGTTTTAGGTGATTATCAATATGACTGAAGTTATACCACTGGTAACCCGAACAATGCATCACTTTTGTTTGTGAGTATTGCTGTATTTTTTTCTTTCTATTGCTTCTCTGTCAAATGTCAATTTGTAAGCTGTTACACCTTTAAATCTGGAAAACAGAGGGAGGGGGAATAGTAATATTCCTGTGCAAAACTTACATTACCATTAATACAAATTTTACAAGGTCAAGAAGTCTAAGAAATGTTCCAATCGGCAGCTGGTTAACAAGACAATACCATTGGTACATAAAATGCAAAAGGGAGGAAGTTCTTAAAAACCTGCAAAGCCAGTTTAAACAAGTTTAAAAGAAAAAACCCTACAGAAACAAAACTGTTGTTAAATGTCCTAATTTCTTTAAGAAAAACACAATGGCAGCCACTCAGTTGAATCGAGAAATATCTTTGAGGATGAAATGATGGAGAAAGTGAAGTGGACAATGTGTTCTCCAAGCGTAGGATTTGCTGAATGAAAACTAGAGGCTATCACCTGCAAATGTTCATTCACCTGGACCACCTTCCAAAACGTATTGGTGATTATCTTATAAGAAAGATGTCCTAAAATATTTCCTTTACAGGAATGTGTCCTCCAGGCATGATTTGAAAATACAATAATTCATTGTAGCTTGTTATGTTTCAAATTTTCAAACTGTGTTGTTGTTCTTACCTACCTATCCTCTTTCTATTAAAAAAAAATCCATTTATATCTCTGAATTACTAATATATAAATACAGACTATCACATATAGCATTAAATGTCACTCCATTGTCAGGCTGTAAACTCTACTTCAAAATACTCTCCAATGCCCTCATATATATATATATATTTCATATAAAGAAGCATTAAAACTGTACATTAAAAGATATGAACTTATTTGTGAACTACAAAAGTAGGTTCCTCCACCACTTGCTAATAATTTTTGAAATGTAAACAAAGAGGTTCAAGTACAAAAAGTGTGTTACTTGTGACTTGGCAAAATATTTTGGCACCTGATGTTATATGGGTTCAAGGTCCTTTTAATAATTTGTCTCACTGATGCTCAATAAATCAGTTTGAAAATGCTTATATCTTTGCTACCATATATCGCTGGTGAAGCTAAGCTCCCTTGTTGACAATGGTAGCAGGGGGTTGTTCCTATGGAATTCCTGTGTTTCTTTCATGCTGCTATTAAGAGGCAGCTGTCCATTGAATAGTGTCAGGGGTATGTTACAGTAAGTGTGGTGATTACTGCTTATGGCGGCTAACGGCAAGGTTGCAGACTGCATGTCATACTCATATCCTCTGCAGTAATGTCTGGTTTGCACTGGATCCGGTTGTTGGTAATCGGTCAAGTCGGCCTGAGATGCAACCAAGGAAGCAGAGGTGTCCGTCACAGCAATGGAAGGGACCGCCTGAAGATCCCCAAAGAGTCCCTGTTCAGCAGAATCTAGGACCTGGCGCCGAGATAAAACCTCTTTTTTCTTTGCAGGCATTTCATAGAGCAAGGTCTTCCAAAACTTCGAATTCAGTTTGTTGCTTTTTGGACCATTCCACTTGATGACTGAGGAAAGTTTAATAGTGTGCTTTAAAGATTCCACTTCCTGGTAATTCACTTTGCTTTTTAATTCAGGGCATTCAATGAAAATCACTTTGATATCTCCACTGACAAGCATGTTATGCAGTCTGTTTTCCATCTCAAAAATACTCCACCCTCTCCTGAGAACGTAATCCGGAGTTAGGATGATAATGAGTCTTCGGCTTTGTTCTATGCATCTGGAGAGATCGTCAAGGTATGCTGTAAACAGGAAGAAGCAGAAAGACAGTAAAATAGAGAAAAATATACACCGCACCAAAGTAACAATGAAAAAAATTAGCCTTGCGATTTAAGTAAGGGGTAACCGCTCCCTTGGGGACGTGGGTGGCGCTGTGGGTAAAACCTCAGTGCCTAGGACTTGCCGATCGCATGGTCAGCAGTTCGAATCCCCACGGTGGGGTGAGCTTCCGTCTTTCGGTCCCAGCTCCTGCCCACTTAGCAGTTTGATAGCACTCCTAAGTGCAAGTAGATAAATAGGTACCACTTTATAGCGGGAAGGTAAACGGTGTTTCCGTGTGCTGCGCTGGTGCTGGCTCGCCAGAGCAGCTTCATCATGCTGGCCATGTGACCCGGAAGTGTCTCTGGACAGCACTGGCCCCCGGCCTCTTAAGTGAGATGGGCGCACACCCTAGAGTCGGACACGACTGGTCCTTACGGGCAGGGGTACCTTTACTTTTACTTAACCGCTCCCTTATACCTTGGTCAGCTCTACGGTCTTTCTAGATTATCCAAGAGCACTTCTCAGGAGATGACTGTGCCTTCTCTATGTCTTAAGCATTCTCTGTTTTCACATATCGTGTGGAGAAGGCATGAGCTTCTGCCCAGGTAGATCAGTCATCTCTTGCTTCACAGATATCCTAGTGGTTTACATGTATTTGTTGCAGTAAAACGCCTCAAATGCGAAGAGCAAATGCACATCTCCAAACAGGCCATGGACATGTGCATGGAAGTCACAGAAAATCATAATTTACTAGTGCATGTACTTTGTATCCAATGAGGTGATGTCACGTAGTGGTATACTTGTTCTGATGGAGAAACATTTTGAGCCAGTGGAATGCTGTTGTGCAATGAAATACACAAGCAGATTGCTGGTAACTTTGTTCCACAATAGACTGTGCAATGTGTTTCACAACAAGTTACCACTAGCACAGCTGTTGAATTGGATTCCTCTGTTGCACAGCATTAAGACTCCTGCACAATTAGTGCATGAAACAACTAATTCTAGTTTTGATTAAGGAGGAAGAAGCTGACAAGCACCACCACCCCAGGGCCATCCATAAGGAGGAGGGCTGGCGGAGAACAAACTGGTAGGGCAGTGCCCCATTTATGCAAATAGACCAGACTCCTCTGCTTTTGCTTCAACCACAGCAAGGTACTTACTGGTTCTAATCCCTGGATTGTCACTTCTGAGTCCTTCTTCCTGGCTCTCTCTTGGCAGTTTTCTGGGGCCCAGTTTGGAGAGCTGGCCACAAGTTGAGAGCCACCATGATTATAATCAGGAAGCTTTCAACCTGCTGCCTCTTGCACTGAGCTGATCAGGGCTGCAGACTGAAGAACAGCCTGCAAGAGGATGCCTTCCTCTCCCACCCCTCACCCCCCAGGCTGCAGGTTTGTCTCCTTTGGCTTGGGAAGGCTCTAAAATGTTCCATGTAAGCTCTGGGCTTTGCCTGAACGTTGGTACCCCATCTCTGGCACTTATTCCACCATCTGCTAGCTTCCCCTAAGATATGGGTCCCAGGAATTTAGGCCTCTGGCTCCGTAGCCAGCTGTGCCTCAAATTCAAATGTGGCTCTATAAGCCTGCTTGCCCTCAGAACTCTCCTTAGACCACAACTTTCCCCAGTCACACTACTGACCCTGCTCTGTTTAATTTCCAGGTAACACACCTTGAGTGCTTTACCTGGCTAGAATTGCTTGTCTGGATGGATGATAAAGGTGTGTGTGTACAAACTAGCTGACTGCCAAAAATAAAATTTACATTAATTGCCCTGCTCACTTTCATTTCTAGCCCCACCCACCACTGGCTTGTAGCCCCTGGAAGATCAATCAGTAGGGAATGTGGCCCTCAGGTTGAAAAAGGTCCACCCCTTTCCATTTTCTAGTCTTCCTACAAGCTCAGGATCATGACACCACTTCTGCTTCATTGCTCCTCCCTGCATGACCAGGAACTACAGAATAAATTATGCAAACAAAGGAAAAATATATACATTTGCAAAATTTATTTGTTTGGAAAAATAAAGTTTATTTTTTCTTGTTTTTCTTGGTGCACAGTTTCAATTTAATTTGCTTTTTTAAAGAAAAACCACAGGAGTACACATTGCTTTGCTGACATATCAATATAATGCTGGTAAAGCATATTTATTGTAAGTCAAATGAGAATTTTGAAATGCCAGCTCAGGCAACCATTTTTGGAAATGCTTCTGACACATAAGATAAGAATGTTTTAAGGTTTGTGCATTTATACTGGAAATGGGTTCAGGGAGGAATTATCTGGAAATACAAATGCAGGTGGCATTTTATAGATATTTTATGAACTGCTCTTGCCTAGGATAGGCCACAATGGGGAATTTGCTGTTTATGATGATCCAGTGATACTGTCCAAATCTATTCTTTTCAATAAGAAAGAGATTGAAGGACAAAGAGAGAGCCAGTTAACCAAAGACTCAAAATATTAAATTTTCCTCCCCGATTACTATTGACAAGACAATCACTCCCTTCCACTGCACAGAGTTTTGGAACTCAGACTTATTGACTCAGGTCATATCGGGGAAGGGCCATAGCTCAGTGGTAAAGCACCTGCCTTTCACACAGAGGGTCCCAGGTTCAATTCTCAACATTTTCAGGTGGGGAGATTGCAGGCTGAAACCCTGGAGAGCTGCTGCCAGTCAGTGTAGACAACACTAAGCAAAGTGGAACAATGTCTTCCAATGTTTCTGTTCCTATGTTTAAACTGCAGATATATTCCCCCAAAGAATAACAGGCATTGCAGTTTGGTGGGCAGACAGAGAATTTTATTAGAGATTCCTAGCCCTACCCCACAAAAGTATAGGCTGGTACTTCATGCCAGTCATACTCAAGAGTACATCCACTGAAATTAATGGACATTACTAACTTAGGTTCCTTTAATTTCAATGGGTTTGATTTCAATAGGCTTGATTTTGACACAGAAACTGCTTGGGCCGTCTTGTTTGATGACATATGTTGGGAGTAAGATAAACACAGCCCACTTGTGTAAGCAAACAAAGTATTAACCTGGTGTTGAAGAGCTTGTCACAGCAAGGCCAGCTAAAGCTCTAAAGGAAGAGCACTTCCAAGCAAGCCACACCACTCAGGGAAGGGCCTTAATTAAGATCTTAAGGTACTAATGGTGAAGGACAGTATGGGAACATGCACTGTACTCCAGCTATTTGGGTCCCAAGCTTTTCAGGGCTTTAAAGGTAAACATCAGCAATTTGAATTGGGCCCAGCAGTTAAGAGGCAAGTAGTGTAAGCATTTAAGAACTGGTGAGTCTTGCCACATATGGACAGTTGTCTAAGGTCACCAGATGTCCCCGTTTTCTGGGGACAGTCCCCGCATTTACAGCTTTCTCAGTGTTCACAATAAGTGAACAATAAGTGTCCCTGGATTCATTGAAAAAAATCTAGTAACCTTACTGTTGTCAGGCTGTTGTCTTGCCACATATGGACTATATGAAAGCCAACAAACTGAAGTTCATTCCAGGTAACACTGTTCCCTAGACAGGATGGGTGGGAGGTGTCCTACTCTTGATGGGGATACATTCCCTCTGTGCAAGTACATAGCTTGGGGATACTGCTGAATCCTTTGCAACTACATGAGGTTCAGGTGACCTTCCATCAGCTTTGGCTGGTGGCCCAGCTATGCCCTTATCTAGATAGGCATAACCTAACTTCTGTTGTCTACACTCTGGTAACCTCTAGATTAGATAACCGCACTGTGTTATATGTGAGGCTGCCTCTGAAGATGGTTCAGAAACTCCAGCTGGTTCAGAATTCAGTGGCTAGGTCACTCACTGAGACAAGAAAGTCTGAGCGCATGACACCAATCCTGGCCCCACTGCACTGGCCGCCAATCAAAGTGCCCCAATTCAAAGTGATGGATTTGCCCTATAAAGCCTTAAATGTCTTAGGGCTGCTATACATCAAAGACCACCTTTCTCAATATAAACCAACATAGACCCTGAAAACATCATCTGAGGCCGTTCTTCATGAGAGGTCCAGAGGGTGGCAACACAAGAACAGGCCTTTTCTGCAGTGGTTCCCCATTTGTGGAATTCTCTTCCCAGGGAGGCTTGCCTTGTGCTTTCACTACATACCTTTAGGCACCAGGTGAAAACAGTTCTCTATAACCAGAGTTTTGTCTGGTCTTTTAAATCTGTTTGTGGGTTACTGGTTTGTTTTCGTTTTGGTTATATACCTTGGGATTTCATTTTGTATTTTTATGTTGTAAACCACCCTGTGATCTTTGGATGAACGGAAGTACAAATCTAATAAATAATAAATGAATAATAACAAGAATTATTCTGATTAGGACTTGGTTCCCTGGCGAGAGGAGGGACAAAAAACAGGTGGCGTTATTAAAAAAATAAAATTGCACCCTATATTATTTCCATATATTGTGAAATTTATTCAAAATAAGGCCTCAAAAGTTCTCCTGCATCCATTTAGGTTCTCATAATAGCAATAAAACTGCATGGAAACAAAGTTGGTTTATGTATGAATTAAGAGCCAGCCATTGCCCAGCCTGATTGTTGCCCTCCATTGGATTTGTAAATATGACAGGAAATGGATCCTTAGAGCCAACATACTGAATCAGTTTTGTTTCATGTTGTTGTTGTTGTTGTTGTTGTTGTTGTTGTTGTTGTTGTTGTTGTTGTTACAAAGCACATGGCAAATATATTTTCCAAATGTCAAATAATTCCCCCCACCATGATCCAGACTGTACTAGTGACTTGCTGTCCCCATAGATACCTCTTTGGCAGGAGGGCAGACAAGAAGAGCTGGGCAGACAATCCCCTCCCATTTCACCCATGCCCCCTGGTGAAGAGGAGGACTAGCCAAAGTCCTTCTCTACTTACTTCTTTCAACTCTCCTTCCATTGGAAGATAGGGGCACCAGTTGGAAGAAGAGCCTGCAGAAGAAAGAGCACATTGTAGGGGTTGTTCCAGGTGGAACTCATCCCACATACAGTTTTGGCTGTGCGGTTCAGTAAATAATGATCATGATAATAAATGATTTGGTGGTTTTATGGGCTAGTAGGAGCAAGCCTCAGGGATACCTGTGGGCTTCAAGATGCTGTGGCTCCCATCAGCCACATTCCACATGGCCAATGACACAGGGTGATGGGAGTTATAGTCCAACCACATCTGGAAGGACAAATGTTCCCCACTCCTGCTTCATACCACTGTTTCGTCAAATTATTGGTGTAGAAGACTCTTAACTGCTGCATCATCATCTTGATTCATAGGATCAAATGTACATCAATATTCAATTCTTTTTATTATATTCTTATCACAAAGAAGGATGGGAGAGGGAACCAGTGAGCCTATCAAAACTCTGGTGAAAGCCCTAATGATTCCACTGAATTTTAAGGTCCATTCCAGTGCAAATATCAGCTTGCCATTGAAGCAAACTGCATTATATACACTTTGTATGAAGTGGAGAGTAACACAACCACATGCTAAGATGCAGCACAAATTGCCCACATAGATACATGTGCATCTGCTTTGTTTTCCTCCCCAAAAAGAACAGCATGGTGCTGGAAGCTTGCAAGCCTTATTTAATGCCTCACTGGGACACAAGAGATTAAGGAGAAATTCTCACCCTTACTAACCACCCCCTTCCCTGACATCTTCCCAGGGTACTGGACAAACTGCAGCACAGAAACAGGGCCTATTTTCTTAGCAAAGGTGCAGGAATAAACATAGGTGAACAAAGCGGGGGGTGGGAAGGGTTGATCACAAATGGATCAATCAGAATTAATGTGGTGTAGTGGTTAGAGTGTTGGACTAGGATCTGGGAGACCACTTGCCATGAATCCCCACTTGCCATGAAACTCACTGGGTGACCAAGGACTTGTAATTGCCTCTTAGCCTAGCCTATCTCACGGGTTGTTGTGGGGATAAAATGAGGAGGAGGAGAACAATATACATCACCCTAAGCTCATTGGGATATAAATGCAACCAACCAACCAACCAACCAACCAACCAATAAATCAATATTAAAAATCCACATCATGGTTGAAAGCTTGTCCACACTTATTGGGTTAGCTTTAACAAAAAAACTCCTTCCAGTAGCACCTTAAAGACCAACTAAGTTAGTTCTTGGTTTGAGCTTTCGTGTGCATGCACACTTCTTCAGATACACTGAAACAGAAGTTTCCAGACCCTTCTATATAGTGAGAAGGTGGGGAGGGGTATTACTCAGAAGGGTGGTGGGAATGGGTGAATGCTTCTGAGTAATATTACTTCTGAGTAATACCCCTCCCCACCTTTCTCACTATATAGAAGGGTCTGGAAACTTCTGTTTCAGTGTATCTGAAGAAGTGTGCATGCACACGAAAGCTCATACCAAGAACTAACTTAGTTGGTCTTTAAGGTGCTACTGGAAGGAATTTTTTTTGTTTTGACTATGGCAGACCAACACGGCTACCTATCTGTAACTGGGTTAGCTTTAGATATAGATGAGCCACAGTTTCATCTGTGATATAAATGCATCTTTTCTGGTGCCAATTGAAAGTGGAATCAAATTTCCATTAGACTGCTTGCTAAATTTCAGAACAGCCTAGATCCTTTATTTTCCATCTCTGTTCTTGGACTTTGAAGAGCCACCACTATTACACAGGGGGGGAATTCCTATACAGTACACAAGCACACTGGTGATTTCTTGCAGCTGCTCCAACCTGTACTTGGAAAACCTGTGTGACAAAGTTTCCCACTCACTTCAATGGAGCTGGCACCCCAGTTGAAGTAAATAGGAAAACTCAGCTATCACATATTTATGAAGCTGTGCAGAGGGAAAACACTTCCAGCAATGTGTCTGATGCTAAAGCACAAGTGCATCTCGAGCTGCTTTGTAGTAAGCAAAATCAAGTGGGCTGCAGTGGACCATTCTGTTTTTATGGGGGCAAGGACAGTATGAACAAGCTCTTGGGAGCACAATTATCACTTTGGAGAGTATTGTATTCCACCAGGTTCTGAACAAACACTGCATATAGGAGTGGGAGTAGAATGTTGTTAAAATTGAAGATATTGGCATGGAGATTTGGACTCCATGTAAGCAATTTTTTCATGTGCTAACCCCTTTCCAGATCAGATACAAACAGATTAATTGCTGAATGTAGCTAATAAATGGACTGGGATTCAGAGGCGCCATCTTCTGAAGCACACTGAGCACGCCCGATGCAACGTCCTGACATCACATGTATAACATCCTGATGTTATGTGTGCAATGTCACACATTGTCCTGACATCGCTCTGTGCCTGGCTCCAACAATGAGGGGCCCTGCCCCCCAAACCCCCATTGAGGAGGCCCACAGTTCCTCAGCCCCTTGAATTCAATGCGTATGCTGGGATATATGTTGCCCTAAAGAACAATTTGACAAAAGGTATGTTAGTACCATCAGCAGTATACTGGTAAAAACACAACACATGCTTACACTTTCTTAAATTTATGAAGATCCATAAGCCATTTTAACATTTTCTCCACCTTTATAAAAAACAAAATAAAAACCATTAGTAATTTGTTGCTGCAAGATGTGGAGATGGTCACTTGTCCAGAAGGCTCAAAAAATTAAATGGTGAAAAACCACCATGCCTCTTTCCTCATAGAGTTTTCTTTCCAGTGCGTGTCTTCCAAAATGATTATGTATGATCATCGATGTCCATCAGTAATTAAAAACCATGACAGTTAAGCAGAACCTCCACATTCAGAAATGGGATACCTCTGAATACCAGGTGCTGGGGATAAACAAAATGGAAAGGCTATTCCTCGCCATGGCATAAAATTTATGGCAGTTCTCAGGAACTTTTGCCATTCCAGAAGTTGCTGGGCTACAACTCCCACCATAACTGGTCATTGGCCATGCTTACTGGGGCTCATGGGAGTTGCAATACAACAAGATCTGGAGGACCACCAGATCATTATCTGTGCTATTAAAAAAGACGCAAGAACACTTTATACTGTAGAGGGTAGTCTATAAACAAACCAAATAAAATAAAATAAATAAAATAAGACCGACTTTGACCCTTAAGTGAAATTATGACCAATTATTTGACAGCACTGAGATTCATTTTTGGTAGGGATCAGGAGCAGCCCCATAGTGAGCCAGAATGAACTGTGTGGCTCAGGTGGCAGATCAAGAGGGTGTGTGGATAGCATCTCCCCAACCCAATTTCCCACCTGCAAAGCTGCCTTTTCTCACCACCACCACATCTGCTGGTTGCTGTTCCTGAGGACAGCTGTGGCACAGCTGCTGTCTGAGGCCACCTGACTCACAGTGCCTTCCTCAGAGTGCAGCCCTGATAGGAAAGTGTGGTCCTGGGGTTCCTGGGAGGTGGCAATTGGTGGGTGAGTGGCAGCTGGCTGGTGGTGGGGAAGCAGTGGCAGAAGATGGTGGCAGCAGGTGGAGAGAGAGAACTGGTGTTAAGAGGACCTGGGAGACAGGGGTTCAGATCCCTACTCAACCATGAGGCTCAGCCTAACCTACCTCACAGGGTTGTTGTGAGGATAGAATGGGGAAGAGAGACACATGCACACCACCCACTAGGAGCTTCTTAGAGGAAAAGGCAGAACAAAAATGCAATATAAATAAGAGGGCAGCACTGAAGCACCTCAGGTGGCACAGTGTCCTGTGCAAGCCCTGAAGGTACAGATTCACCACCAGCACATTATGCAGCTCAAGATTTTGTGCTGTGGTGGCTACAGCCATGCAGCCTGCTTCCACTGTGTACACATCTATGCAAACAAGAAAAATGTTACTGGACACTGAGACAACTAAGGCTCAGCATGCCTTTCCCCAGGGCTGGCACTGCAGTCAGAACTGATAGCTTACTTTCACTGCTCTTCCCCTTCTTGCTGAGCATCTTTCCAGCAGGTGGAACCCAATGCCCTGTCTTTTGTCACCCTGGCCAAATCCACAGGCTTGCAAAGAGCAACAGGAGGAAGCTCTGGCTGGCTTGTGAGGCCAGACCTAAAGGCACAATCCGACAAGCTTAACCTTTCCTTTGTGAGAAAGAATTAAGTCATTGGTGTGAGCAAGATGGCAATGCCTGTTTTTACAGATCATGGCAGCTTTAGAAAAAGACCAGTGCACCAGCCATTTCCTGTCTTTCATCTTAGTGGGCAAGTCTTTTTTCTGTTCTTTTTAAATAGAGTTTGGAGTAGCATTGTTTGCCCTCAGCATCAGGTATCATAAGGTATACTGCTCTGAATGTGGAGGTTCTACTTACCTAATCATTGGCCTGTCCTCCATGAATAACGATGTAGGCACCTCAGGTATTGACTTAGAAAGGAAGTTTTATTTCCCCACTAGAAATAAGGGGTCTATTTACTGCAAACTCAGGGTTTTTCCTTTAAAAAATTTTTTAAAAAAGAAACCCCAAGCTGTCTGCTTTCAAATTCATATTCTGCATTGTCATCATTTGGTGGAGATTAAGCATTCCTTCCGTTCTGCATGAAAGAATCAAAATCCTTTCAAAAACCATGAATCGTCCCAGTTGCAAGGGAGGGAAGTGACAGGATATATCACTCAATGCTTAGCAATGAGAGCTGATGTCCTCAGGTAGTGTATATTTCTGATGATGGTTAATGACTCTCTGAAATTATGCTGATGAGTCTTTGCTGCAGTGCCTGAATGACAGGTGGACACAAAGGAAAATGCCATCCCGTCTAGAGAGAGGCACCTGCAAGGATGCCAATTCATTTGAAGCATTTGTTCTCTTCATAGAAAATAATAATAATTGTGACTTAAAATACTTTGATTCTGCTCACTCCTTAAAAAACAAAAACAAATTACGCCTGGGAAAAACAGCAGCTGTACATGAAACAAAAAATAATTGTTCCCATAATTGGCTTCATGGAGTGTATAGTCATAACTCACGTGTGTTTTAACTTGTTATGTGTCTGCGTGTAGATAAGCAGTTGTGATGAACCAAAGGTGAACTGTTCTGGAGGCTCTGCAACCACCATCGTGCTACTCAAAATAACCCCACAATTAATTGGTAGTTGCTGTAACAATGAGCTCAGATATGTTTATATTCACTTGCTTTGATATAGGCTAATTGGCTTGCTTTGATGTTAATCTTATCTGTGGGCTTGAGGTGCTGGGCTCTGAACCCAAAAAGGGGAAGCTATCTGTAAGATTTGGGTGTTTTCCACCTATGCCCTCATCTGGTCAGGTGAAGTGATGGGAAGTCTAGGCCAAAGTGGCGTATGTTGCTTTGTTCATAAAGGATGTGTACATGTTTGCTTCGATGAGAACAAGCCATCTCCTTGCTGCAGTGTCTGTCCCGTGTCTGTAAAGGCTGGGAGACCTGGCAAGCTGATCTGCTGTAAGTCTACACCTTCTTTTAATAAAGCACTAGAACTGATCAATCTGGAGTTTTCGACATCCTTCTTTGGTATCCCTGCACCCAAGCTTTCTGACAAGTCCTCCTTTGGTCCTGTGGTTCAGAACAGCAGTACACCAATAATGAGGAACAAGTGCCTCTCTGGATGTTGCTAGGCTACAGTTCTCCTCATCCTTGATCATTGGCCACGCAGGATAGGACTGTTGGGCTACAACAGGGACAGGTAACTGCTGGCTCTCCAGATGCTATTGCACTACACCTCCCATTATCCTGGACTATCCTGGATGCTGGCAAGTGAAGATGGGGGGTGAAGTTCAGGAACATCTGAAGGACACATGGTAGATTTGGGGAAGAAATTTGATTCAGTTTGTATTTAAAGTTGGACCTACTAATCCACCTTTTCAAACACGATTTGAAAACTGAACCATGGGCATCCTCTGAAGTCGCATGCCTCTAAATTTTGTGACGCACTTCTTAGGGGGCAGTGTGTACATTAGTCTAAGTGCATATGCAAATGTGTATATTAGGAGACAATTCACTAAAATTCTGATAAATTTGCACGAGGAGTTTTTTCCCCTAAGAAAAACTGCAAATTGCAGTAGAAATGTGGAGAATTGAATTTACAATTGGAAAAATGAGAAACTGTGGGAACCAAAAGAGATCTGTCCAACTCTCTTCTGGATCACATCATTGCTTGACCACAATTCCTACCACCTTTTGCTATTGGGCCATGCTGACTGGGGCTGATGGGAATTGGAGGCACCCTGGGAGGCACCAGATTTCTCATCCCTATCATAGTATGTGACAGGGACTGAGGATGAGTTTGAAAGACCTGCTACATAGGCTCAGGGGCAATGGCCTTTCACCATTCCAAAATATGAATGGGATACCAATACAATAAAAATGTACATACATACAATCTACTTCCCTTCATTAAATGTTTCTGCAGTAAGGTGGGGGGACGACGACAAGGTGCTTCACACAGTGGTTTAGCAAGCTGCTGTGTGAAGCACCACTCTGCTCCTTTAAATGGGTGCGGTGCCTGGGGCAGGAGGAGCTTGGGACAAGCTGTTGGGGATATTTGAGGAGTAGATGAAGTGTAAAGGGAGGAGGTTTTGATCAGGTGTGTGGGAAGGGCAAAGGGGTAGGCAGAGTTGGCTAATGCAGTGAGCTGGGGTGGCAGCCCCTGGTATGCAATACATATGGTGCCTGGTTTCCCCCCTTACAAGAGAACATGTCTGCAAAACTCTTTTTTTTAAAAAATGCAACCTGATTTGGCAGAGCCACCAAGAGCCAAATGAAATTACTCTGGAGGCCTGAATGTGGTCCATAGGCCATGAGAACTCTAGTCCTGAATGAATTTAGTAGCATTTCCCAAGCAGGTAATGGGCTAGTCTTGCACAATGGCATGCACATCAGTGTTCACTTGAACAATGGCAGAACAGGTTGTAACACTTCTCTTCCCTTGGCTCCCAAAATCATGTTGTTAACTTAATTTGAATGCTATAGAAAAGGCAGAAAGACAACCTGTTTTCTGCATGCTATTTGTGCCAAAATCCATTGGTTGCTAAGTTCCAGGGACAAACAGCTCAACTTCCTATTCATCTGGGGTTAATTAGGATCAGTGCTACTACTACCTTCATCAAATTAATCTACCCAATGAAATTTAGAGAAAGGGTATTCGCAAATAATAAAGTAATAAAATCTTTGGCTAAGCTGTTAAAACATACCCTTTAATACTAACAAATGTTTGGGGGTGATTTCTCCTGTTGTTAATTCTTTTTAATGTCTGTTTGCATTTTATAATTGTTATCACAGGCAGAGTGCAGATAGAATATTCTCAATTGCCTAACTATGGTTAGGAAGTTTGCTATGTTGTTATAAGCCCCACACATATTTTCCCTCATGCAAATCCTCCACAGTTTCCAGTATTAAAACGAACAATGGTGCATATTACTTCTGCAACAGCACTAACCAGATTCCCTTGAAAACACACTTTAAATCCTAGTTTAAAACTTTCATCCTGAGGAGAAAACCTGATCACTATGTCTTAGTGTCAGTGGAAATTAAATGCAAAAGATGTAAAGGAAAGGGACATATATTTCCACAGTAGAAGGGTTAGTGGATGGAAGCCATTCTGATACCACAGAAATTCACAGGGTCTAATTGCCTGCTTTTTCTTTCTGGTGTAACATGATTGTAGAAAATATAACGGCCTGGCACCTGCTCTGTGTTATCAGGACTGGAACTCTTAAGAACTTGTGTCTGAGCTTCTCCCTCCCTCTCATTCCTCCTTTCCTGTGTGCCATGGCTTTTTTAGATTGTGAGCCAGAGGCAGGGACCATCTTACTATTGATATTTAGAAGGTGCTTCCTCAGCTAAAGGACAGGGTATAAATGCCACAAACAAACAAAAAAGTGAATGTGACAAATGTAAAAGCAAAAGCAAATAAGAGCTGCATTTTTGCTAGACCTTGGCACTGTAATTCTAGTTGACAGAACTGATTTCAGAGGTTGACATCATTGGGCACCTTCCAAGATCCACACCTCTGCAAAGGGCCCACTGTCAACTCCCAGAGTCTCCAGGCTCTGCTTCTTCTCTTTGCTGTGCTGGTCACCAACCAAGTTTGCATGCAGAGAGAGGGGCAGGGGAAGAGGCAGGGAGAGCAATGAGTGGCAGACTTTACACTTTCTCACTGGGCAGGTGTGCAGCTTGGGCCCAAAGGCAGCGAGGACACCAGTGAAGAGGAGATAAGCTCATGGGTTACCTCGTTCCACAGGGCCCTCCAAAACCTAGAGCTGGCATGGCCAGTCACCAGGAGATTGTCTTCTCCAGAATTTCCTTCCTTACCAAGTAACCTTTTTCTGACCCAGAGTCTCTACATTTTAGCTTTGACAGCAGGTTCTGTAGAACCTGTGCCTTTCCAAGTGTTGTTGGATTCCAGCTCCCACATCAACCCTAGCTAGCATGGCCAATGAATGAGCAGGGGTGATGGGAGTTGCAGTCCAGCAACTTCTGAGAGCCACAGATTCCCTGGCCTTGGGTTAAAGCTGAGTCCAGCAGCTACCCCTTTTGTAAAGCTCACCAGTCATGCCTCATTCTTGTTGGGACTTTGTATTTCGTTTTGGAGAGGGCCATACAAAAAGGAAGCGGAAGCTTATGAATCAGCATGCACTTTTTTTGTAGCATGGCTGGCCTATGCCCGAGGTGAGCAGTTGCCTCAGGGTGGCAGACTCCAGACAGCTGGGAGCAGCTGCAGATCTGACCTCCCTTGAGCGTGCCCTGTGCTTGTTGGCCTCCTTCTTCTGCCACTGGTGGGGGGCACACAAGGGCAGGCACACAGTGGAACTGGCAGTGCTGGGGAGCCAGTAGTTTTGTCTTCAGCAGTAAAATGTCTTGGGCCAGCCCTGCTTAGCAGAATTGCACAGGTAGTCTCATACCCCAAGGTGACAGGTACTTACTCCCAGTAGGGATCAGGTCCCTATCCGGAATGAAGAGTTTGTAACCGTAATGCTTCTCCAAAACATCTGGCAAGATTTCAAGGGCAAATTGTTCCTCTTCACTGTTGTCGCAGTCCAGTGTGTCTGGATCCACTTTTGTGTAAGAGAGATAGGCATCGTATTCCTTGTTGTCTGTAAATAAAACCACAAATCACTTTTAAGAAAGAAAAAGAAAGGAAAAATACCCTTGTACTGGTGAGTTATGTCCTTGTACCAGTGAGATAATGAAGAATGCCTGGGTCCGGTGCTAGCTAGCAATATAGGCAGCTGCCTTGTGCCAAGTCAGATCACTGGCCCACCTAGCTCAGCATTCTCCACACTGACTGCCAGCAGCTGTTCCGGGTTTCAGACAGGGGTCTCTCCCAGCCCTCCCTGGAGATGCTGCTGGAGAATGAACCTGGAACTGTTCACATACTATGTACTGTCAGTTTGTATTAAATATATTAAATATTGATAAGTTGTCAATGAATGTCAAGTATCAACCTGTATTTCTTCTCCACCCTTGTACTTCTACATCCAACATTCGTAGCAAGTTTCAAAGGACTGGGAACTTTGTAAATGAAACCAGCAGACCTAAGCAATTTCATTGCCTGTATTAACGCACAATTACATTGTATATGCAACTGGCTTAATGTATATATTGAATGGATTTATTTACTGGAGCTTTTAATGCAGAGGCATAAAGCTTTATATCACTTTTCAGGTCTGCTGGGGGCAAAGGCATGGCTGAGACAGGAAGTTCTGATAAGTGTTTGTGAGAAGCTACCATTATTAACAGAAAATGAAAAATCGAACAGTTAATACAGTGAAGATAAAAGTACAGAATGCCCAGAATGCTGCCTAGGACCCACGTACCTATGGGACCGCCTCTCCTGGTATGCCCTGCGGAGGACCTTAAGGTCCACATATGACAATATTTTGGAGGTCCCAGGTCGCAAAGTGGTTAGGTTGGTCCCAACTAGGGCCAGGGTCTTTTCAGTACTGACTCCGACTTGGTGGAACACTCTGTCACAAGAGACTAGGGCTCTGCGGGACTTGACATCTTTCTGCAGGGCCTGCAAGACAGAGCTCTTCCGCCTGACCTTTCGTTTGGATTCAGTCTGACCCTTATGTTTCCCTCCCCTTATGGTTTTGATCTATGGGCTACTTTTAAAATGAGGCTGCATTTTTAATTGCATTTTAACCTGTATTTTAAATTGGGGTTTTTCCCCTATTATGATTTTACTGTAATTTTACTGTTGTTAGCCACCCTGAGCCCGGTTCTGGCCAGGGAGCGTGAGGTATAAATAAAAATTATTATTATTATTATTATTATTATGAACAATCATCAACAACAGCAACTGGGGATGGAAGATAAGAAATCATTAGCAGCAAATCTAAAAGAATACTTTGTGTTAAAAAAGGGAGGCTAAATAGCCACTCATATGTGTCTCCCAAAGTATGGTAATTACCCAGATTTTCATCAGGTGGATCTGGCTGAGACTTGTGAGGAGAATCAGGGAAAGTGCAGGCATTTCTTTTCTCAGCTAGAGAATTGATTCCCCTGCTCTTCCTATTGAAGAAAACAAGGTGTTCCAGTGAGCTGTTACTGGTTCTAGCAGGGCTGGCATATTTCAATATGAGAGCAAGGCTAGATGATGGATGGGCCAAGGTTGGATCCTGGCATGGTTCGCTTAGCAAAAGGAAATCAGCTTTTAAACCCCCAAGGAGCGTGAAAGTCTTTCGCTTTCCTGGTAAACAATGGAGTGTGACTCAGCAACTGGATGATGGAAACTCTGGTTTATAGGAAGAATATCCCACCCTGTCGTGCAATTAGATGCATGGTGCCAGTAGTGGGTGGCGCTGTGGTGTAAACCACAGAGCCCAGGGCTTGCCGATCAAAAGGTTGGTGGTTTGAATCTAGCAGTTCAAAAGCACATCAAAGTGCAAGTAGATAAATTGGTACCGCTCCGGTGGGAAGGTAAATGGCGTTTCCCTGCACTGCTCTGGTTCGCTAGAAGCAGCTTAGTCATGCTGGCCACATGACCTGGAAGCTGTACGCCGGCTCCCTCGGCCAGTAAAGCGAGATGAGCGCTCCGACCCCAGAGTCGTCTGTGACTGGACCTAATAGTCAGGGGTCCTTTACCTTTTTAGCAGTAGTGGCTTGTGCTCCTTGGGACTAGTAGAGCAGAAGGAAGGGAGCCAAAGTCAAGGGTACACAGTGCCAACTAATTCTAGTTTTGTCATAGAGTTGTAAGGGGGCCTCTAGTCCAAGCACCTGCAATGCAGGAATATGCAGCTGTCCCTTATGGGGATAAAACCCATGACCTTGGTGTTATCAGCATCACACTCTAACCAACTGAGCTATCCCTTGCCCTCATCCTCCTCCCTGCTGAGTTCTACAAGGGCAACACAGAGACTAAGGAAGAGGCAGATGACAGGCTGGGCCACTCAGTTTCCAATCCTCTTCCCTTTTGCCTGTCCAGGCAACCTCAAACCAACAGAATCCATCACCTTTCCCCTCCCATCCACTTACTTAGTTGCTGCTGCTGCCCCTGCTTAGTGTGTGGCTGCTGCTATGCAGCATGTCAGACACCAATTTTCCCCAAGGAGTTTGAGACAATGGAGTTTCCCCCAAAGATTACTGGCGGCATCCGAAGAAACACCTGTTCCCACTGATTTCCTGACCTGAACCTCCTGTTTCAATTGCTGTGTGCTGTTTTAATGAGCTTGTTTCACTGCACATCTTAATTGCAGAATATTTTGATGGAACTATTCTGTTGTGCATTTAAATTATTCTTGTTTATATTCTATCTAAGTGTTATACCTAAGGGACCTATCTAAGCAATATATCTTGAGGGACATCTTTCATCCCAACCCTATCACTGGGGTATTCAGAGAAGTTACTGTTAGTGCCCCCCAATGGCTCAGATGCACACCTCATATCTACCGAGAGCTGTGTGCTCAGTATTGTGGGTCCAGCCTGTGGAACTCCCTGCCAGTTGATGTCAGTCATTCTCCTCCCCCTGCTGAAGTTCCAACAGCTATTGAATGCATTTTTTAAAAAATTATTCCAGCAGGCATTTTAATTGAAGTTTGATGCCATAGTTTTAACTGATTTTCATTTTTTGTATTGTACCTTTGCAAAACAGACTTCTGCAGTTAAGTGGTACATTAGGAGTTTAACTAAATATATTGTGATTATTATTTGATTGCTAATACCATGCTTTTCACAACTCCTGTTAATGTCAACGGTGCGTCTGCAGACAAACTTCCCAGCGGATTGTGCCTGCCTGTTGTTGTTGTTGTTGTTGTTGTTAATCAATCTCCCCTAAAGCCCTTAGTACATTTCACATCTATTCTCCATTCCAAAGGAGACAGTAGCTATTCAGTATTCTGGATGCTCAACAGAAAACAACAACATTTGTCATAGTTTTTTGGAAGTGCACTTACCATCCATTGCTTCGTCACCTCCAAACATCTGTCTGTAACATAGCATCAGTTCTATGTTGTAGCATTTGTAGATCGTTATAAGTAAAACCAGCACGAGAAGGATGGCTCCCAAACCTCCGGCAAGTTCGATTTTTGATATCAGATCTAGAATAAAGCAGGGAAAAGATGGATGGGCTAGAAAATGGAAGGTTGTTTCTGCTGCTGTTGTTTGCCTTTCTATCATGCCCTTCCTCCAAGCAGCCTAGGGCAGCATTCATGGTCTTTGTTTATTTGATTTATAACCCACCAAATCCCTAAAGCAGGGGTCAGCAACCTTTTTCAGCCGTGGGCCGGTCCACCATCCCTCAGAACATGTGGTGGGCTGGACTATATTTTTTGGGGGGAAATGAACAAATTCCTGTGCCCCACAAATAACCCAAAGATGCACTTTAAATGAAAGCACATATTCTACTCATGTAAAAACATGCTGATTCCCGGACTGTCCATGGGCCGGATTGAGAAGGCAACTGGGGCACATCCAGCCCATGGATCTTAAGTTGCCTACCCCTGCTCTAAAGCTTCTGGGAGCGTGGGGGATCCCTAGCACAATGGAATACAATTCAGCTGAAATCCCCCACTCCTTTCCTGACTTAACCATAGTCTCCAAAGGTCAGTCCAGACAAGGAAGTGTTGCAATGCTTATGAAAGGTGCTCAGGCTTAGACATGAGTGAGTCTACAGGAGACAGGAGTTCCATAACTGAGGGAAGCCACCAAGAATACCTGTCTTTGTGCCTTTACGGTCTGCATCTGACACAAGGATTATATCATGAAGTGGGGGCTCCTGGTGGATCTTAGAAATCACAACTGGACACATCAGAAGAGGTGGTCTTTAAGCTAAGTCAGGTTTAGGCTATTAAGCTTTAAATAAATTTAAGCCATTGCAAGTACACATTTCTTGAGTAATCTGAGGTTAATTCTTCACATCATAGCACATGTACATCGTGACCCCAGGAAAACGCAAGTTTTAAGTAGAGCTGTATCTATTTTTCACCCATGCATATTTCTGATGCAAAAGGGGTGCTCTTGTTGGACCCCCAAAGGCCACCAATCTCTACCTTCTGCTTTTTGAGCTGCTGTTTTTTCTCACACCCATTTGCAGTGATAGTTCTGCTCAATGGCTGCTGCCTCAGCACCATTCTTTGTAACTTCAACCTTAGTCAATCAGGGATCAACTGGTGAATGTGACGACATCATGGAGCCAATGATGATTTGGACATGTGGCGACAACAGTGAGGGCAAATGAAGCTGCATTGCCCTTGCCTCTCTAGGATCAGCCTTGTTGCATCAGAATGTGATTTTCAAGCATAAATCCCATTGAGAGCAATAGGATGCATTCTGAATGTACATTCCTTAGTATATATGC
Organism: Podarcis gaigeae; assembly: GCF_964106915.1. NCBI lineage: Eukaryota > Metazoa > Chordata > Lepidosauria > Squamata > Lacertidae > Podarcis > Podarcis gaigeae. Next base: position 41,413,286 of record NC_139691.1, on the reverse strand, counting down.
AGATGGCCACAACAACAACAACATTTCCACTTTTGGTTACACATTCCTGTGCATATCCTGGTTGAAAGCCTCTACTTTTGCGGCCGTTTCATTGCTGCACAGTGTCAGCTCATTATGCTGAGTCAATAGGGATGTGTGGATAAGTATGCAGTCATACTTCGGGTTGCAGATGCTTCAGGTTGCACCATAACCGGAAGTACCAAAATGGGTTACTTCGCTGGTCGCGCATGCGCAGAAGCACTGAATCGCAACCCACATGTGCGCAGACACGGCGCTGCGGTTTGCGAACGCTGCGGGTTGCAAACGTGCCTCCTGCACGGATCACGTTTGCAACCTGAGCGTCCACTGTATTCTCATTCCATTTTGTTTCACACATGTCCCGGTCACTGATCCATTCCACCCCTATTTCAACATTCTACAGCTGTTTAACACCCCACCCCACTTGGTTTCCAGACCCATCAATATCTCGGTTACCCTCAGGGGTGGACCTTGGTAATATGCTGTCCTGTGCAAGTCCATTTGATGTCTTCCCACCCGCTCTTGCAGGGCTGGCTTTATTCCAGGATTTGAGAAGGAGGTGCAAGGCTCTGGTGGGGTCCTAGAGCCCTCCTATCTCCTTCCCAAAGCTGGGAAATCACTTTCCTGGTCTTGGGAAATGAGCAGGAGGACTGTCAGAGCCCTCACACCTCCTCCCCAAAACTGGACACAGTATTCCAGGTCTGGTCTACCAAGGCAAAATAAAGTGGTACTGTTACTCCCTTGATCTGGTCACTATGCTTCGGTTGATGCAGCTTAGAATAGCATTAGGATTTTTTGCTGCTGCATCACACTGTTGACTCATGTTCAGCTTGTGGTCTGCTAAGACATCCTATTTTCACATGTACTGCTGGCAAGCCAGGTGTTGTATATTTGTGCATCCGGCTATTTGTGCATCTGGTTATTCATGAAAATGTCCACGACACTGCCCTCCAGAGGAATGAAGCACAAACATTATGTTGGTGGAAATTTGTTGTGCAACAGATGGCACGATTTACTTTGCTACAAAGTTACCAGCAACCTGATTATTATGCATTCTCTTGCGCAACAACATCCTGCTGGGTCAAAACATTTTGCCAGTGGAGAAAGTATCCCACCCATTGACTTTAAATTAGCACTACAAACCAGATGCACCCCAATGCACACCAAAAAGTAAAAATAATGCAAAAGCAGATGAGACATTTCATTATAGTACACAATGCTACTAAAACCAGTGCCTAAAAACAGTGCCCAGCGTTGGATGATTATTCCAAAAGGCAGATGACATCTTCAAACTAGCCTCTAAAAGAAACCATAAAAAGTAGATTTTTAAGGCCAGTCCACCTCTAGTTTCCAACACCAATTGTCAAACATCAACATGATTCACTATGACCATATCTGAATGGCACTGAGAAGCACTTCTTAACGGACTGAGATGCTGTTTCAAATATAGCACAGGCACCCGATGCTCTTAACCTTGCTTTTCAGTTCACCCAGCCATTAAAAATCACGAGGAGCCTGTCTAATACTATGAGAGATACTTCCAAGAAGATGTATTAATTTACACCCTCTGTCAGTGCAGATATTTATTGCTATGATAAATAAGCATTGGAAAAGGCATAAAACTCTGGCGATGTAACGAATGAAAAGAGGCAACATGAAGCTTTCCAAAAGCACAGGCGATGCAATCGGTTTATACACCATCAACGTCGCCTTAAAGTTTACCCAGAAAGTTCAGGAGTCAACTTTTCCCCTTGCAACTTATCCTGCTTCTGTAATTTATGTCTGAAAGTATTTGTTTATATCACGGTATAAGAGAACAGCAGAACAAAGAGATAGAAAGGCTTCCTCGTGGTAATTGTTTCTGGAGCCCTGCCATGGATCAAGCCCACTGGCTATATTTCCCCCCTAAAGCTTTCTGATGTGACTGGGCAATTTCAAATTAAAGAAAGGACAACATGCAATGTGTTATTAATCCATGGAACCTGCTGCCACAAGATGCAGTGTTGTACATTAGCTTAAATGGCATTAAAAGAGAATTAGAACTTGGCAGGTAGGTTTATCAGAAAGGCTATAAGGAATCTGGCAGCTTCATATATATTAGGGGCAGCCAACATGGTGTTCTCCAAATGTCATTGAATTAAAACTTGAAGCATTTCTGACTATTGGTATGATATAAAAGTCCAACAACATCTGTATGTTGGCCAGCCCAATATATTTAATTCATCCAATAAAGTATCTACAGCTTGCTCTTTAGCCAAAGAGATCCCAGAGCAGCTCATTTGCCAATAAAAGCAACACAAACAGGCTTATAAAGCATGATATAAAAGGAAAAGGGGAATGGAGAAGGAAGAGGAAGAGGAAAGCAAGCAAGCAAACAAACAAACAAATAGTGGACTTACTCTCTTGTCAAATTGGCAATATCAAGCAGAATCGAGGGATTCCTCAGGGGAGAAAGGGAATAGAATATTCTGGAACAGGGCAATTTCTAGAGTTCCTTGAGGAGAGGGATAGACTATTAAACCACTCTGGAAATCGTAGGGGTGTGTGGGTACTAGGGGTCTCCGAACTCTCAGTACTCTTGACAAACGATTCCCAGGATTCCTTGAGAGCCAGTGTGGTGTAGTGGTTAAGAGCGGTAGTCTCGTAATCCTGGGGAACCGGGTTCGCGTCTCCGCTCCTCCACATGCAGCTGCTGGGTGACCTTGGGCCAGTCACACTTCCTTGAAGTCTCTCAGCCCCACTCACCTCACAGAGTGTTTGTTTTGGGGGAGGAAGGGAAAGGAGAATGTTAGCCGCTTTGAGACTCCTTAAAGGGAGTGAAAGGCGGGATATCAAATCCAAACTCTTCTTCTTCTTCTTCTTCTTCTTGAGGGAAGCCATGGCTGTTTAAAGTGGTATGATACTGCTTGAAATGTACAGTTCGTATGGGCCCTGTGACAGTGGTAGATGCCATTCACATTTAAAATGGAGCAGAGCTTGTAGTTTAAAGGCCACGGGGACACATGGGTGAATTGTGTGTGCTGAGCCTCCATTTAGCCATGTCTAGACACTAGACAGTTTTCCTGCCAGCTGGGATCATGTCTGGTATTGAAACTGGGATAAGAGAAATAGTGCAGACCCTCCAAGTATCCCTATTTTCCTGGGATGTCCCTGATTTAGGGACGTTGTCCCAGTTTCTGATTTGATCCCAGAATGTCCCGCTTTTCCTTAGGATGTCCCTATTTTCACTGGAGAAAGGCTGGAGGGGATGGAGTTATCTGACCTCTGAGCCACCTGAAGGCAATCCTGTATAGGGAAGTTTTTTTATGTTTAATGTTTAATTATGTTTTTATAGATGTTGCAAGTTGCCCAGAGTGACAGGGGCAACCCAGCAAGATGTGTGGGGTATGAATAGTAAAATTACCATTATAGAATGAGACGTCCCTATTGGAGAAATGTTGAAGGGTATGAAAGTGCAGGCAGTGGGAAAGTCCAGCAGTTCCAACCCATGACCTGCTTAGATCCTTGTGATGAACCAAAAGTGAACTGTTCCAGAAGCTCTGCAATCACCATCTTAGTAGTCCAGATAACCCCACAATTAATTACCAGTTGTTGTAACAATGAGCTCATATATGTACACTTGCTTTGATATAGGCTAATTGGCTTGCTTTGATGTTACCCTTATCTGTGGGGTGCTGGGTTTTGAGCAAAGAAAGGGGGAACTATCTGTAAGATTTGGCCATTTGCCACCTATGCCCTCATCTGGTCAGGTGAAGTGATGGGGAGTCAGGTCAAAGTGACATACTGTATGCTGCTTTGTGTATAAAGAATGTTTGGGCATGGATAAGCCATCTCTGTGATGTCCATCCCATAAAGGCTGGGATACCTGGCAGGCTGATATACTGCAAATCTACACCTTTCTTTAATTAAGAACTAGAACTGATCTCTCTGGTGTTTCTCACACCTTTCTTTGGCATCCCTGCACCCAACCACCCCCACAAGCCCTCCTTTGAGCCCTGCGGTTCAGAACTACTCTTCAAATTGTACTCCCATCCCCTGCTCTCTAAATACCAGTTGCTGGAATTTTCATGCTGGGAGAGCGCTACTGTGCTCAATCCTGCTTTTGAACTTCCCATACGGTCGGCCACTGTGAGAACAGGGGACTGGATTAGATGGGACCTTGTCCTGATCCACCAGGGCTCTCCCTACGTTCTTAATGTCTGATGGTCAATAAGAAGCTAATGGTGTACAAGCATCCCTAAAACCAGCTAGGAGCCTTGTATAAACCTTCCTAGAGCAGTTGAGCCAGACACCCTTCCAGCATGTAAAAGATGCTATGCTGCTTTCAGCCACTTGAGCAAAACATTGAAAAGATACGCCTGTTATAAAAGACTGCTTTGTGGTCATGGGGAAGTGAAGAAAGCGGATTTTTTTGTGGGGAGGGGTTGTTGTATCTGCTCAAGTTGTTACAAAAACAAAACAAAACACTGATAAATTGTTTTGCTTTGTTTTTAATCAGAAAAAGAAGAAAAGAAAATATGTCTCTAGGATAAAAATCCTGGAGTAATCCCATATTCTCTCATCTTATTTCTAAGTAGTAAAAAGTAACACAAAAAGTTTCCTTATACTGAGTCAAATCATTTGTCCCTCTAGCTCAGTACTGTATACACTGACTGGCAGTAGCTATCCAAGCTTTCAGAACAGGAAAGCCTACCTGGAGATGCTGGGGATTAAACCAGGGATATTCTGCATGCAGGCCAGATGTTCTACCATGGAGCCATGGGACTTCTGACACTGTATTTCCAGTTCTTACGGATATGGGTGAACAGTGCAATACTTATTGACTGGACAGTAACACATTAACTCTCATCCAAGGGAGCTTTGGCCTTATACTTTAGGTCAGAGGTTACTAACCTAGAACCCTCTAGATCAGCCTTTCTCAACCATGAGTCCTTAGATCTTGTTGGACTACTACTCCCATCATTCCTTTTTTTTATAATATTTTTATTAATTTTAAGAAATACAGAAAGAAGAATAAAGGATAGTTATAAGAAAGTAGAGAAGAATAACAAATTTCCATATTCTTTTTCCATCAGATCTAAAGGACTTCCCCGCATCCTCCAAACCCTGCGTTCTCTGTCATATAAAACATCAGCAATTTGTTAACTTATTTCAAAACTTAATGTATCTTCCATTTTATCATGTTCCCTAATTTCAATTTTACTATAACCCAATTCTTGTATGCTTTGTATTAAACACAATAAAGTTATTTCATTACTTTACCTCTAAATCCTTGTGTCTTAATTTTCATTTCATTAACTTACATTTGCTGAAGCTAGAGTTTCCTAAAAGGTGCATTTTTTTTTTAACATTCATACAGCTTATAGTGTTTTTTCAAATAGTCCTTAAATTTTTTCCAGTCCTCCTCAATTGTTTCTTCTCCCAAGTCTCGGATTCTGCCAGTCATTTCAGCCAATTCCATATAGTCCATCAACTGTGATTGCCATTCCTCCAGCGTGGGTAAATCTTGTGTCTTCCAATATTTTGCAATCAGGATCCTTGCTGCTGTGGTAGCGTACATGAAAAAGGTTCTGTCCTTCTTAAGCACTCTCTGGTCCACCATGCCCAGAAGGAAGGCCTCTGGTTTCTTAGGTAGGGTAAATCTCAGTACCTTTTTTAGTTCATTATGGATCATTTCCCAGAAGGCCTTCACTTTCGGGCAGGTCCACCAGAGATGAAAGAATGTCCCTTCCGCCTCTCTACATTTCCAACATTTATTGTCAGACAGATGGTATATCTTAGCTAGTTTGACTGGGGTCATGTACCACCGGTATACCATTTTCATAATATTTTCCTTCAAGGCAGTGCATGCCGTAAATTTCAAACCGGTGTTCCATAACCTTTCCCAGTCTACAAACATAATGTTATGCCCCACATCCTGCGCCCATTTTATCATGGCGGATTTGACTGTCTCGTCCTGTGTATTCCACTTAAGCAGCAAGTTATACATTCTCAAAAGTAGTTTATTTTTTGGCTCTAACAATTCAGTCTCTAGTTTCGATTTTTCCACCTGGAATCCAACCTTTTTATCTATTTTAAAGACCTCCTGAATTTGCGCATAGTGCAGCCAATCTCGCACCTTAGTTTTCAGTTTTTCCAAGCTCAGCAACCTCCAATTGTCTCCAATTTTTTCAATTATTTCCCAGTATTTAGGCCAATGGGCCTCCATATTAAGTCTCTTACGTGCCTTGGCCTCCACCGGTGAGAGCCACCTCGGAGTCTTACTCTCCAATAAGTCTTTATATTTTGTCCAGACCATCAAAATTGCTCTTCTGACAATATGATTTTTAAACAATTTGTGCACTTTAACCTTGTCATACCACAAATATGCATGCCACCCAAACGCATTGTCAAACCCTTCCAGATCTAGGACGTCAGTGTTCTCCAGTAAAATCCAATCTTTCAACCAGCAGAAGGCTGCAGACTCATAATATAACCTCAAGTCTGGCAGGGCAAATCCCCCTCTATCTTTCGCATCAGTTAATATTTTAAACTTTATTCGGGGCTTTTTGCCCTGCCAAACAAACTTAGAAATATCCTTCTGCCACTTTCCAAAACATTCCACCTTGTCCACGATCTGTAGGGCCTGGAACAAAAATAACATTTTCGGCAATACATTCATCTTTACAGCAGCTATTCGGCCTAACAAGGAAAGTTTCAATCTTGACCATGTTTCCAGATCTCTTTTGATTTCCGACCAACATCTCTCATAGTTATCTTTAAACAAATTCAAATTTTTGGAGGTCAGATACACCCCTAGGTATTTTACTTTTTTAACCACATTCAACTCCGTTTCTTTAGAGAACTCATCTGTTTCTGTAACTGTCAAATTTTTTGCTAAAACCTTGGTTTTTTGCTTATTTAACTTAAACCCCGCCACCCGACCAAAATCAGAAATTAATTCTAACACTCTTTTAGTACTGGAGACTGGTTCCTGTAATGTTAATACCAAGTCGTCTGCAAATGCTTTCAATTTATATTGTTTCACTCCGACCTCGATTCCTTGGACCAACCGGTCCTTTCTAATCATGTTTAGCAACACCTCCAGAACTGAGATGAACAATAGGGGGGATAGGGGGCACCCCTGACGTGTCCCTTTTTCAATTTTAAACTCCTCTGTCACCACATTGTTTACTATCAATTTAGCTTTTTGTTCTGTATAGATTGCTTCTATACCATTTTCAAACCCCCGCCCCACTCCCATCCCTTCCAAATTTTTCTTCATGAACATCCAAGAAATATTATCAAAGGCCTTCTCTGCATCAATAAAAATTAAGGCCGCTCTAGTGTTAAGATTTGTTTGTAGGAGTTCCAAAATGTCAATAATGTTTCTTGTGTTGTCAAACAAATGCCTACCAGGGAGAAAGCCAGCCTGGTCCTTATGAATCACTTCATTTAATACTTTTTTAAATCTACTTGCCAGAATATCTGCAAAAATTTTGTAATCCACGTTTAGGAGTGAGATGGGGCGGTAATTCTTAAGTTGAGTCTTTTCAGTTTCTAGTTTAGGTATCAATGTGATGAAAGCTTCTTTCCACGTTTCCGGTGCCTTCCTTCCCTCCATAATCTGGTTGCAAACCTCCATCAAGGGTTGTATCAAATAATCCTTTAAAACTTTATAATATTTGGAGGTTAGACCATCAGGGCCTGGAGACTTGCCCAATTGAAGATTCTGAATGGCACTTTCAATTTCTTGCTGTGTGATGTTACAGTTCAGGTTTGTTCTCATTTCCAGGGGTATTTTTTGTAATCCATTAGTTTTAAGAAATTGATCCACCTCGGAAGCTTTTTGCGGCCCTTGTGAGTAGAGTTCTTTGAAATATCTCTGGAAACACTTTCTAATTTCCTCGGGTTTCTGAACCATTCTCCCTTCAATCTCTAGATTTGTAACTGTATTTAGCTTTTGTCTCTTTTTCAACTGCCAGGCTAGCAGTTTCCCACACTTATTCGCTGATTCAAAGGATCTTTGTTTCATTTGTTTAATTTTCCATTCCACCTCTTGATTTATCAATTTTGAATATTGCGCCTGGAAAAATTTCACTTCTCTTAACACATCCTTCGACTTAGGCCTAGATCTTAATTTTTTCTCTCCTTCTCTTATTTTCTCCAATATCTTCTCCTTCTTTTCATTCCAGAGCCTTTTCTTAATCGTATTTTGTTGTATTAGAAACCCTCTCATAACTGCCTTGCTTGCGTCCCAGATTATTCTTTTTTCCACGGTGGTATTCAAATTTATCTCAAAATAGTCCTTTAAAGTTTTTTGGGCCTTCTTAACAATCTCCTGATCTCTTAATATAGTGTCATTCATTTTCCATCTGAAGGATCCGGTTGTATTTAGTCTCAATTCCACTTTCAAAGCATTATGGTCGGAGCAGGTTTTTGGGCAGATTTCCACTTTTCTAGTCTTAGGTGCCAGTCCTCTAGTTGTCCATATTTGGTCGATTCGTGTCCATGTCAGATGAGCTTCGGAAAAGAAAGTCCCTTCTTTCCCTAGAGGGTTCTTAACCCTCCATATGTCAATTAAGTCCATATTGTCAGTCATTTCAAAAAAGGTTTTAGGTAGTCTGCCATCTTTCGATATGTTGGCACTTTGTGACTTATCCATGTTTACAGACACAACCCCATTCATATCACCCAACATAATGATGTTATTATAGTCCAAGTAATCCAGCATAGTCTCATGCAGCTTCCTGAAGAATTCCGATTTTCCCTCATTTGGAGCATATATTCCTAATATCAAAAATTTTTCTCCTTGTGTCTGTATTTCAATCGCCAAAGTTCGGCCATGTTCATCTTTAAATAAGAATTTCGGTGACAAGCTCTCCTTTGCATATATCACCACTCCTCTTTTCTTAACTTTATCCGAAGAAATAAATTCTTGGCCTAGTCTTTTATTAATTAGCACTTTTCTGTGGAGCCTTGTCACATGTGTTTCTTGTAGGCAGATAACATCCAATTGTTCCTTTTTCAAAATGTGAAAAACTTTCCTTCTTTTTTTCCGGGGAATTTCCGCCATTTATGTTCCAACTGAGAAGCTGCAGAGACATCCTGATTCAATTGACGGGTCCTACAATGGGGTGTCTAAGTTTCCCTCCGATCCCGGAGGAGGTAGTGCTGGTCCAGATCCAGGTGGTATGACGCTTGAAGGTGGTCCCGGTGGTGGTGGAGGCCAAGAAGCTGCAGCTCCTTTTTGCAGGTCCTCCTCGTGGTCGTGTAGGAACTTCTGCTGGTCTTCAGGTGATTTATTTTTTATTTTCCTTCCTTTGTAAGTAAATGAAAGTCCTTGTGGAAACTCCCACCTATAAGGAATTCCGTTGTGTCTCAACAGTTTAGTCAGGTCTATATAGGTAGTCCTAAGTTCCAAGAGATATTTGGGTATGTCTCTGTAAATTTCCGCCCTTGTGCCTTCTACCTCCAAAGATTTCTTGAAATGTAGGCCTAATATCTTATCCCTCTCTTCTCTTGATCTCAGAATAACTAAGCAGTCTCTGGACTTGTCTTTCTTTACAGATTTTCCCAGTCTAAAGGCTGTCACAATTTTAAAGTCCTTTTCTTCCTCGATTCCCCAGAATTTGGAGAACAAAAGTGTCAAAAATCCCTCTAGATTGTCTTTCTCCAGTTCCGGGATAGCCCTTATCCTGAGGTTGCTTTCTTTACTTTTCAATTCAACCAATGACAGATAGGCTTGTTGTTCCCCTACCTGTCTTTTCAGAGGCCTTACTTCCCCTTTAACTTCATCAACCTTTATATTCGCCTGTTCTGCTTTTTGGTTGGCTTCCACAGCTAATTTGTAGTTCTCAGCCGTAGCTCCTTGCAGTTTTTCAATCGCCTGGGTGTGCTGCGAAACCTGTTCAGTTAATCTGCCAATAGAGGATGTAGCTTGGTCAATTTTTGATGTTTGATTGTCCACTTTTTGATTTAAAACTGCCAGTTGTTCCAAAATTTGTTTCAAAACTGTTTCAGATCCTCCAGTTGCCATATCTTCTGTAGCAGGCTGTACAAATTCCACCTCCTGTGCTGTCAGCACAGTTGGGACGGATGATCTACGATGATGAGTTAAAGTTGTTTGCGTAAGTTGCCCAGATTTTTTCTCTTTTTCTTTATCTTTAGCTTTAGCTGCTCTTGTTCTCCCTGAGCCGCTCATTCCACACCTGCCTCTGTTCAAGGTCAAATGATCTTTTGTCCCATGAGAAAGACGAGTCCAAAGTATAAACAATTAAACCACAAAGAATTTCAATAAAGTTCAATTCCCAGGCCACTATGCTTCCACAATCCTCTAGGGGGGAGTATTTCAAAATTTCAAAGAAGGAAGGAACTATTTTCTGCCATTGAAGTTCCTATATTCCCCATGTTAAATTTTTGTAATTCCAATGCACAAAAGGAAGGTTTCCAAAGCTTCCAGTTTCTTAAACTCCAGCCACAAGGTGTCAAAGGAGGTCTCAGCAACAATGTTAAACGTTAATATCTCAGTCCATGCAACAGTTTAAGTCTCTGCTACAATGTCGTCAGTTTGACAGCAGTTTGACAGTTCTCTTCTATACACTGGCAGCCCGATGACGGGGTTACCCCTTTTAATTCCGTTTAGCTCAAAAATAGGGGGACAGTTCCAAAAGGCAAAAGTCCATAAATTTCACAATTCTTTCCCTTTTCTCCTCAAAGGTACACAGTCTATCAATGCACTCTTTCCTCCACTTTTACAGTCCCTTTTAAACACTTCAGCTCGCTTCAGAGCCCTTGCTTTGGTCTAATTAGCAGAGTCGGGAGGCGGACTTCCTGTTACTCGCCTCCCGTTTTCAGCCGAATTTCTCCAATTTAGTTAAAGATTAAACCCTTTACTCACGGGTATGTTGCTCCAAATTCGATGTTTTCAAGAAGAAAGGTCGGCGCTCATCAGCAGCAGCAGCGCGGCTTTGCATCCACGAAAAGAGCGATGAACTCACAGCGCCGCTCCCCCTTTCACGTTCCGGAGCCTCTTACGAGGCTCCTTCTCCGCTTCTGGGGGGGCTCCAGGCGCCCGCCGAGTCCCACGGCCGCAGGCTCACTCTGCCTGCGGTTTTTCTTGGTGGGTCTCCGCTTTGCCGTAGCGGACGACCCTTTTTCGCGGAGCCCCTCTTCACAGCGCGAAGAGGACCGCCATTGCTGTTTCGCGCCGCCTCCGGAAGTTCTACTACTCCCATCATTCCTAGCCATCATGGCCAGTGGTCAGGAATGACAGGAGTTGTAGTTCAATAACATCGGTGGATCCCAAGTTTGAGAAAGTCTGCTCCAGATGGAATACAACTCCCATCATCCCCACCCAACACAGCTAATGGTCAAGGATGATGGTCCGACACATCTGGAAGACACTGCAGACAGAGCAACTGCTTCCTTTAGCCACCTTGTGGGGAGCAACTACATGTTCAAAAGCTGAGAGGTTCACAATGAATTCTAAACACTGATTAGAATTGCCAACAGTTCTTTTGCCAGCAGACTTCTAGAAGTAATATATTATTTGGAACACTAAGGTGGTTTCAATATTTTAGTGTACAGGATAAGCACTGAGCCGAACACCAGATGATTAAAATGCAAAAGGTAGATTCCTGCTTAGAATATGAAGTCCCCCCCAAAAACACTTCACTCTTGTCTTGCATGAAGCAGACATTCTCAAGCGCAAGTGCTAAACTGACACTGATGTCTTACTTCCTTTTAATCTGCAATGTGTAACTTGTCAGGAACTGGCGGAGCAAATCAGCCTGTACTCTTGAACTGAAAGACAAGTTATTTCTCTTGTAAGATGTTTATAGAGTAGTTAGAGTTATTTTTTTTTCTGCATTAGGGAGAAAATGTTCATAAGAGGCTAACTACACCCTGCATATATTTCCCTGAAGCAAACATGGTTTTGAAATCTTGTGGTAAGACCATTAGGGGTGGGGGGAAGCAATTGGCAGAATGGGTGGCTTGGCAAAGGGTTAAGCACTCCTCCCCTCTACTATTGCGCCACTCAAAATTCTTCCCTGAAACAGCTTTTAATTTTAACAGCAACAATAATGTTGGAGCTCAATTACATCTATAGGCATATATCATGCAGCTAGCTCCTAAGATTATTTTCTCCTTCTCCTCATGAAAGTCTTAACCAATTTCCTTGTTCTGTATGGAGTGGAACTGTGACCAGGTAGATGGACAACAGCAGAAGTGGCTGCTCTGCATGACCCCAGCAAAAAAGTATGTTCAGGCAGCATGGAAGCAGAGACTAGGTAGAAAAATCATTTTTATAAATTGACAAAACCAGTTTTTTAAAAACAACAACAACCAAGTCCTGTGAAAGATGCTAGAAGGGTTGCTGACCGTGGGGTATAGAATATGAACACCATGATACAATCATTTGGTTTATTATGACTTCAAGTCTTTGGGGAGCAAGTGCTGGATGTGTGCGATCACCCAGCACTGAGTGCAATGAGTCACAAACAGGTGGCTGAATTGCTGGGAGGAACTCTGAAATCCTCAGAGTCCGGGGAAAGTCTGTACCTGGAAAAGAAACATCAGCATCACCTTAGCTGGCCAGCATTTGTGGCCCTCTTTGAGGTACGATCTTAGCTAGAGCTACCAGCAAATTTCAAAGTTCTCATGGCAATTTTAAAATGCATGTATGGTCTAGGTAAAATACTGATTCAGTGGTTCAACAATATAAAAATCACACAAACTACGTTGCATTGTAGCCTCAGTCAAATACCTACACACAACCATAATCTGGTATTTCCATATCCTTAATTATTGCAAATCCCAGGCTGCATGTAGTGGTTTGGCTTCACCCTCAGAAGCACACTCCATTGTCTCTCAAGACATATGCCAACAACTCACCCATCTATATTCCAAACAGGGGTGGGGGAAACCTGTTGCTCCCTTGATGCTGTAGGACTCCAACAGCCATCAACCCAACCAGCATGGCCAATAATGAGGGATGATGGGCTCTGTAGTGCAGTAACAGCTGGAGGGCCACAAGTTCCTTACCCCTGCTTTAGAATATGCTTCACTTGATCCATATTTCTGATGTCTGTTCTCTCCACCCCACCCTGTGAGATAAGAGTGCCCATATGCTTCACTATTTAGAGGACACTATACAGAGTCCTCTATCCAAGTCCAGTTTAATGCTTAAGAAAAAAAACATAAGGGGCTGTGAAGTGGCCCAGAAACAGTAAGGTTGCAATACAGTTATTGAGCAGACACAATGGCCAATTTGCATCTCTACATGTAAGTTAGCATATGCACAATTTATGCAAATCTCTGTCCTCTTTAATCCTCTGTTTGGGTGATGCATTTCCTCTTTATTTGGCAGCCTATAAGCAGCTACCTTAGTAGAGGCAGCCTGTTTACTTAGATGCTTGTGAACATGCCAGTTCCTTTGTAAATCAAAGCTTATCACTCAGAAACAGACACCTTCTGAGCCTTCTCCTTCCACCCTGTTGGATAAATGATATTAACAAGTGTGAGTGACCTGGGAATGGTTAAAGGAAAGTCTGGCATGTTGGGAAGCTGTGCTGTGTGTGGAAGTGTAAAGTCCAGAGAAGGGCCTCTGAAGATGACCTGATAAGTATGTGAATGATTTTATAAGGGGTTTGATGCACTTTTAACAGTGCTAAATTTTGATAGGTTGACAGCTGGTTAAGCTTCTTGCACATTTTAGAGGTCCCTGTATTCTCATTTGCTATAGTTCTTCAAAATTCTTTGTACAGTGGTACCTCGGGTTACAGACGCTTTGGGTTACAATCTCCGCTAACTAGGAAGTGGTTGCTCCAGGTTAAGCACTTTGCCCCAGGATAAGAACAGAAATTGTGCTCCAGTGGGAGACCCCATTAGCAAAAACACACTTCAGGTTAAGAACCGTTTCAGGTTAAGAACGGAGCTCTGGTACGAATTAAGTTCTTAACCCAAGGTACCACTGTAATGTGTAGGGATTCTGTAGCTTGGTCGATGCCCAGAGTTATACAGGTATCTTGACAGTAGGAAATACCGCTGTGCCATGATGGCAAGTTCTACTGGTGGAATAAGTTGAAAAATGGGGGGGGGGGGGAGAGCAGGTTTTTATCAAAATAAGAAGTGGGTCAAATGTCTTCCCCATTTCTGCTTAAGAAGTAGCTGCGAATGTTGAGAAAATGAGATGGAGAAGACTGGGAGGTAAGCAAGATGGCAAAGGAGTATATAATGGCTCAAGAGTAGAAAATAAATTTGTGTATTTTATTTGTCGGGCAGTAGAGCTCTAGAAGAAATCACTGGAGATATTAGTTTGCAAATACTGTGGTGGGAGAGTCACCAGCTTAGTTTCTTCCAAAATCATGGTGTGGCCACAAAACAGAAAAAGGAGTAACCCCCCCCCCCCGAATACCTCTTTTACGCAGAATGATGCTTGCACGTTTTCGTCCATTTCTGTTTTCTACGTGGCATGTATAATTGGCCAGATCTGGCTCCTTCACAACGTCAAAGATTAATGCCAACTCCACTATTTTTTCTCCAAGATGCTCTTTGAGAAGCCTAAGAGAAAGAATCATTTTTAGAAGATTGTTAGGCTCACATTGGCAGGGAAACTGAAGATGGATTGGATTTATTCACAAAGCATCTCTCTCTCTCCCTCTCCCTCCCCCCAACTTCCTCTGGATTGCATTATAGTATGAGTGCAAAAATTATCTTGTGGTGGAGGGGAAAGTGGGTCAAGGAAAAGAGGTAGATGAAAAAGAAGGGCAATAACATGCTTTCATGCAGAAAGTTCAGTCCTTGCCATTTCCGGTTAAAACAGGCCTGTGGCCCACCAGATGTTTCTGAAGTATAATTCCTATCACCCCTGTCCATGGGTCATGCTGGCTTGGGGTTATGGGAGTTGAAGCCTGGCAACATCTGGTGGGAGTGATGACTGTTTCAGATCCTGGACAGCTGCTACCAGTCAGAGTAGATGATACTAGGCTAGGAGAAGATATGGTCTGACCTGATATAAGGCAGCTTCCTCTTTTAGTTATGCAGTGACCCTTTCCCACAAATATGCTGGGGGAAACTGCAGTGATCTAAGAATGTGATCTTCAGAACATCAACTCCCATGTATATCCTGAATTATGATTGTGGAATTGGAAAACACACACAAACAGTGGGCCAGATTCAGCTAATGAGTCCCATTTGTGGAAGCCCCACAGTAACGTCTGTTTGAGCAGTAGGGCTTTCTGCCTCCTTCCATATGCCCTACCCAGTGCTGGGAGGTTGGTAGAATCCCAAAAAACAGTGGGGAGAGAAGAGGGGAGATCATTCTGTCTGGCAATCATAAATGCTTGTGCTAATGGAAGGATTGCTGTAACCCTATGCTGAATTCCTCTTGGGGTTATATCATAAATTACGACAACATTTCACACAAAACTGTTGTGCTTCTTGACACAACATTTGGCAGAAAAAGGCATTGGGTTGTATCCTTAATCTGGTACCCCAGACTACTTGGGTACCCCAGTAAAGGGGTCCACGGATAGGGTTCTGTCTGAAAGCCCAGAGGTAGGCTGCTGGCCTGTAGAACATCCCTAAATGGCATCCTGGTGGGATTTCCCCATTCGATATGCATCAATGGATGGTGTCCATTTGCCGGGATTGCCCCAGATGGAGATATTCACCAGCAATAGGTTTGCTCTGTGCCAATTCCAAAATCCAGCTTAATCTGCAATCAATAAAGTTTTGGCCACTTTGATCCCAAGCTAGTGTCATGTCTTTCTTACTGCAATATACAGTTGTCAATCTCCTCCCTTGGTAACACTGGCCTGCTGCACTGTGGCCCTTAATCAGGTCTTGAGTTTACAAATGCATGAATAGTAGGACCAGCCCTTGAAACACAAGCCTTGGGAACAGCGGTGGAGCAAGCTAATCGGGTGCCTGGGGTGTTATGTGTGCCCTGTGCCCAGGGGCAGGGCCAGTCGCCCATGGGGTGGGGTCAGCTGGGGCAGGATGCTCTGTGGGGCCTCTGAGGAGTCTGCCTGCCTCCTCCTACTCAGCCGCCCTACAGCTGGGGGGGAGGCAGTGGGCGGACTGTTTGGGGCAGCACGGAGCCTGCGGGTGCCCAAGCCACTGTGTCACTCCCAGGACAGATGCGTGGCTTGGGCACGCTGCAGGTCCCGCAGTGAGTGCCGCCTGGCATTTTGTCACCCCCCTCAGTGGTGACACCTGGGGCGACCCATCCCCACTGCCCTCTTCCTCTGCCCCTGCTTGGAATGATGTTCTTTGTATCTGAGCCAGTTATGGAGATGTTGATGAGACCTGGTTTCATATATGACTAGCAACGACAGAGTGCCACATTTACAACTGTATCAAATTTAAACTCAAGGCCTTTTACAACTTTGATACCTCCCCCCACCCCACGACTGAGTCATCCAGATTTTGGTACACTTAGACTGCAGATTTTCTGCTTGCACCTGAAAGCTTCCCATGGAAATGTGGCCTCTTCTCAGAATCGAACAAACCATCTATGTAACAGCAGTGATAAGTGTTCTCACTTTGTCGCTTTGCTCCTTCCTATAATTCCTCACGCTGTTGGAGGTTTCACTATCCCCCTCATTATCTCATGTGGGTGAGAGTGCAAAGAGGTAAATTAATCAAGGAGGGGTAAAATAAGGGTTTAATTCAATGTGCCTCCATCCTCACTCTTCATGCAACCCAGTATGAATCTCATTTTTTCTTATCTTCAAATAAAATAAACAGGAAACATGGTGTGCAAGGGGGTGGGTAGGGGACCAGAGATGGATAGACAATTTAATAGTTTCTGGGAAAGCCTCTTGAGAAATTTGTACACTGTTTTATGGGCTCAACCAAAGAAAGAGAAAAATTAGCAACTGATAGGGTGATTTATATGCAGTAAAATTCAAAACTGAACAATTTTCCTCTGTTACAGCAGAAGCGACAGTATTGAAATTCATTGCGGGTTGCTTCCCAATCAGACACAATTCACAACCCTCCAGGCAGGCTTAAAGACTATTATTCCTTGTTTAAGAGGACCAGTTCGATTTACACAATGTTTTTATTACAGCTCTTAAAAACCCACCTGGCAAGGAGATTTCATTCTTCCCTCTTCCATGCTCCCCCACCCCTCCCAATCAGCCATTCCTTTCAGCAGTGGATCAGGTGGACCCCACCATGTCAGGGAAAGACCTCAGAGTTATCCCACATCTTGCTGGATGATGGCAATATGGGCTGGGCTTTTCTCTTAAAGAGTCAGACTTCTTGCCTCCGTGCTACTGGTAGGTTGCTGGTTTTTACTGTTACTTTAACAGTTAGGAAGCCAAAGAAAGAAAGAAAGAAAGAAAGAAAGAAAGAAAGAGGGGTGTGGCTAAAAAGAAGGGGTATTGCACTGTGTCTTGGGCTTTCTTCAAGGAGCTGATGATTCAACTGGGGGAAAGCATAATACTAGTGCCCATAGCACTTCTCAGACACCCCCGGGCTCTCAACACAGCTTGGGATAGGGAGCAGTCCCCTACAGACCGCTCTCTTCCTTCTTAGCATTCCTTCACTTCCTCCATCTAAGAGTGAATAAGTGCTCCTTACAACAAGGCTTGTAGTAAGTTACCTGTACCAGTGGGAGCTGATAGACAGAAAGGCAACCTCTTCCCCCTCTTCCCTGATTCCTTCTCTTTCAGTAACTACTTGCTGGTAAAGTAGATCACTTCCTTTAAGGCTTTGCTTCCTGCTTCTTCTCCAAGTTTAGTTTGTTCAAGTCAGTATGTATGTGCCAGCGTGTGCTGTTTTTAACTTCTTGACTCCATCTTGGCAGCATGCAAGACCTATACTCAAGGCCTGAAGTTTTCTTTATTTCTTTCAATCAGCAGTCTTACCAGACTATTCCACCCCCACCCCCCTGTACACTGCTGCAATATATTTACCGTATTTTTTTGCTCCTTAAGACGCACCTGACCATAAGACGCACCTAGTTTTTAGAGGGGGAATGCAAGAAAAAAAAAATCTTTAAAGGGAGCGCTGAGCAGAGCCTGTATGCATCCCAGGCTCTGCTCAGCGCTCCCTTTCATGAGCCACGTGGAGCGTGTGTGCGGCGCTTGCAGGCTTTTCCCCGAGGAGGAAGAAGGGCAGCCTGTCACTGACGGTACAAGGGACTCCAGAGACATCTTTGCAGAATCTCTACAGTTTCTTCAGGAACAAGAAGGAAGCACAAGCCCAAATGATGCCAAGGAGTTAGCCATCTATCAACCAACAGCTAGACTAGGGAATGGTTCTCTGTTCAACACAAGCAGCCTGCTAAGTACACAATTTTGAGATACATGCTGGTTGTTGTTGTTGTTTTTAATTTTGGAGTGGGGCCATGTACCTGATTTCCCCTTCTTTAATGTGATTTTCGAGCTCTTCAATAAATCTCTCTCCTCGTGTCCAGTAGATCATTGGACCAGACTCTCCGCTGAACCCAAAAAATGCTTTGCAGGCAACTGTTAGTGGTTGACCTGAGAAAAGACGCAGAACAAGGAAAGTTAGATGGATGGTTGTAAGGATGAGAGCACAATGGTCTATACATTTCTTTGTCAAAGAGATTTTTTTAAATAAAAAAAAATCTGTTTTGGGATTGAGCACTGATGAGTTTTCCTTAAACCAATGAAACTTTATTTTAGCCTGAGGCAGGCATAGGCAAACTCAGCCCTCCAGATGTGTGGGAACTACAACTCCCATCATCCCTAGCTGACAGGACCAGTGGTCAGGGATGATGAGAGTTGTAGTCCCCAAACATCTGGAGGGCCAAGTCTGAGGGCTGCATTCCTTTCTCAGCAGCCTTCTGGGGGCTGCATGTAAATGATGGATGGGGCCTTTGTACAGCAGGCTTCTACAAATACACATCCCTCACTGTCTTCCATCCAGGGAAACAAGAGGCATTACCAGAGTTCAAGGACACATTCCAGCCAGGCAAAACCACTCAAGGAATGTATGAAACAGGGTCAGTGGGACTAGGCAGAGGCTGTGACCTGAGGAGAGTCCTGAGGATCAGACAGAGAAGCTTGGAGGGCTGCATTTGATATAGCTCTCTCTCTCTCTCTCTCTCTCTCTCTCTGTGTGTGTGTGTGTGTGTGTGTGTTTGTGGCCTGAGGATAGAAATTTTGTGACACTTCTCCACAACATTAACCCTATCAATTGGCTCATGCATGCCCCATTCTTTTGCCCCATGCTTTCTAGGCAGAGGTCCACTCTTTCCCAGTCTGTATCCAAGCATTTTTGGTTTGCCTCATTGCTTTCCACAGGAAAACTCAATCATTACTGCTGAATTGGAGTAAATTACATGCTGAGTTTCCTGAAGATTGCCAATTGCTTAGTGATAAAGAGCAAATTTTTGATGGAGGGGTGGGGATGCTGTCGAACCTTGACCTGGGAAGCCCAGACCTGTTCCTAGAAATGCAGAGCAAACCTAAGTGGTGGTGAACCCTAAGCTTTTGTTCCACAGTCTGCCTTGATGTAACAGAGGGCATCTCTATAAGGTTGCGGTTTTGTGCACAACTACTTGGGTGAAAGCTCCCTTGAACACGGTGCAATTTCCTTCTAAGTAATTTTGTATGGAGCTGTGCCAATTAATATGCTTTTTAGAAATGTTTAACATGTGCTCATGAGTGTATGCACAGCTCTTCTTTGATTTTTATAGGGAGAGGCGCTTATAGCAATGTGAGAAAGGGGAAAGGAAGAAAAGCCCTGAGTTGTGGTCAATCAATATTGACAGCATCTGCCCTTTCTACAGTATATCACACTGGGAGGTACTAGTCAAACAGCTTGGGCTGCATGTTTCCTATTAACTGACCCACCAAGGTTTCTTTTTTTAAACCAGGAATTCAATGAGAGGAAATGGAAATATTCCAAAGAGATGTCTAATTTCTACAAAGCAGAGAACATTTCCTGAAGGGATTCAGACTGTTAGAAGAAATAATAATAATAATAATAATAATAATAATAATAATAATAATAATGTTTAAAACCAAAATGCTGTAGGAATAATTCGCCCCATTTGCTAAGCAGACAGATTTGCAATCCGGCATGGAAATTCACTTCCTGAAATGTTTATTAAGTGCTGAATTTAAAGTGTTTAGGGCAAGGGGAGTGAGCAGACGAATCCTACTCATCTTCATCTGGAGGTGATATTGCTGGTTTCAAATGGACTTTCTGGTTCAGCTGTAAACTGCATTGAAAATACTTTATAAGAAAACCTATCAAGTTTTTAATACTTGTGTGCTGAACCATGTTTGGGGTTTGTGAGTGGAGGCAACTGGGGATGAAATTTATTGGAGTAAGGAATGTTGAAAATTTCGGGGAACCTGGAATGAACATGGAATGGGCTGGTGGATGGAACTTTATCAGTTGAAAGCTGGAAGAGGGAACCGGTTGGAACAAAGGTGGAATTAGATGATTACTAGGTCTAGTAGGGTCCATCCAAGACTTCCCAGTTTTCTGTGAATTTTTCATTACTCCTCAAACACTCTGGGATTTGTGGGCAAAGGCACTTAAATAATGCAGCTGAAATCCAGAGAGAAAAGAAATCCTGATAACACTTTACAGATCAAAACTGAACAAAACCTGGTGTATGGTATCTGGAGAGACAGAGGACCTTTGCCTTTCTTAAGCCAGTCCCTGTACACAGCAGAATGACATTTAACCAAATAAACAGAAGGAGACTCCCTCAGAACTGTACAGTCAATCAGGGCATGTGCTTACTCGGCAAATATCATGGAATTGCCTGGTTGCTAAGCAGTACCCCACCAGTGGTGGCCCTTGTGCTCTCAAAGCACCCTGTGTTTTGGCACCCCCTGAAGGGTGGCGCCCAATGTGATTGCACCAGTCACACTACCCTAAAACAACCTCTAATTCCACCCTAGGTTAGCTGATGTTCTGTAACCCTTAAGTTAGAAACATAATGATCCCTGCTGTTGCACTTTCAACAGGGTTAAATCAAAGCAACTCCATGCTTCAGACAGGAAGCTGCTGCTGGTGTTTAGGATTGAACAGAACAAGAGAGGAAGCTCTTTTCTTTTCTTTGTTGCTATGCAAGAAGATGACTTCCTGTGCAGAGTAGCTTCTGCCTCTGTGCTCAACAGAGGTGGAGATGGGTGTGTGGGAAGGGAGAAGAGCACATACATCATGCACAATCTTTGGGGTGCGCCCCATGGGGGCAATTTGAAAATTGGGAAATGCTGCTTTGACAAAGGTCCTCTTCCCTGGCTCTTGGGGCATTGTCCAAGGTTTCACATGCAGTTTAATTGCACTGTGTATTAGAGGAAAGCACTTCGCAGCACTCTGGTTTTAATTACTTTCCTTTTAATATCTCCCTTGGTTTATCTAATTAAGCATCAAAGGCCTGCAGAATGCATACAGCATCTTTGTCTCAGATCGATGTCCCTTTTGGCCATCAGAAGTGTAGTCCAATAGTTTAAAGATGCACTGGAGGAAAAATGGGAGCAGAGTCGGCACATTCCTGATGCATTAACATTTAATAGGATATTTCAAGTGGCAAAAAGGAAAGGTGGGCTGAGTTGAGTGTTAGAACGTCATTAATTCTCCACTTTAAAGTGGGGTCACCTTGTTACATGAAAGGCCCTCAGTTCCCAAGCTGGAAAAGTCTTCTTTAGCTTTCCTTCTTCTGTTCTGTCAATCAGGCCTGTTTGTTTCAAACTCCCTGCTGATAAGATCATGAAGGGCCTCCTCACTGGCTAAAATGACTTCTGATAACTTGATTGCATTATGCGTGCTTTGCTGGGGCACTTGCTCAGTGAGTTTGTGCGACTTTTTGCGCAGCGCACAATGACATCGTTCATAAAGAAACAGGAAGAAAAAAGGAGTGCCATCGAATTGACAGGTCTTAGATGCAGGCAAAATAACCTCTGCTGATTTCGTAACAGTCTTTGCTAAGGCTCAAAGCAGAGTTTGAAATGATCCGATAAATATTATATCACTTATCACATTTGTAGCTTAACTATTGCTAACTGACATCACCCATTAAAAAAAGCGACAATTCAGTCTCTGGAAGGCTGACCAGGTATTCTTTTCTATTGCCATCCTTTTGACAAGCGATGCCAGGTAATTTTCAAATACTTAAGCATTTGGCACAGATCGGGGTGGAGAACCTCAGGTCTGAGGAATGAAGCAAGGTTTGAATTTGTGCTGTACCCTACCATTATGCCCCCTGTCCCATCCCTTTTTACAACAATCTGCAAATGAGGAATTTCCCCCACCCAGTGCAGCAATACCCCCCTCCTCCACTGCATCCCCATTTATTTTTGCTCAATATCCAGCAAAAAAATATATGCACTGGGAGTTGTTAGGAAACCCCTATTCCCCCCCCCCCTACACAGCTACAATTTCCAGAGTTTTTAAAATAGTCGATCCCTTTTCTTAGGGAACTTGGGGATGGAGCTCTGAGAGGGGAATAGGGATCTGCTAAGAACTCTCAGCACCCTTGATGAACCACAATTCCCAAGATATTTTAGGGAAGTCGTGACTGTTTAAAGTGGTATGATAGTGCTTTAAATGTGTAGTGCAGATGAGGTTTCAAATGCTTTCTCATGCTCTTGTGGCTTTTTACTAGAGAAACTTTTTTTTTTAACTTGGTCCTAATAAAGAAATTGTCCTACAGTTAAACTTTAGGGTTCTATGATGAATATCAATTTCCATGCAGCTCATTTCAAACGATAAACTATGGGCGCAATAAGTCAGCTAAAAGCTGCTGATCCTTAAGCAAAAGACAGTATATTTCAAAATATAAGCCATGGAACTCAGCAACTAAAGAAGCAAAGCAAATGAAACCAAGGATGCCATGATTCAACATTTGCAAAAAGTGAGGTGGTGGTAAAATTTTGACATTTGCAGGTCAACATATCCTTTCATCACAATCCACACTGAAAAAACACTTAGTTCTAATTCCTCACATTCTGAAATTAATGGTGCTTCCAGGTGGATACTAATTTTGAAGTTGGATTCAATCACATATCAGCAAATTCAAGTTGTACATTTAAAATTGGTCTGGTGCTCCTCTGCAACTAACAGCTCCCCCCCTTTTGTATTCAATGGGTAAAGCAACAAGAAAAAGCACTGGAAAGTGTGGGATAACAATTGCTTGATGTGACATCATATAACCTCCCTGCAAGCTTTGTGCCAACACATTAGGATGAATGGCCAAAAACCAGATCAGCTGGAAATGACCTTTGCTTACATTCAGAGCTTGCAACTCTTACCTTAGCATAGTTCCACTCCCTTGATTAACCTTACTCCCTGTCACCCAGTCTAATTTAGGCTGCAAGCCCCCAGGAGCTAAGAACCTGCCTCTTGCTTATTTCACTCTGCACTGCACCATGAGCACATATAGATTTTTTATTTTTTTGCTAAAGATCCACTTGAGTTTAGAAGGATAAAGTGTGGCAGATATTTAACACTAGAGGGTGCCCTTGCAATCTAAGAACATCCTAGAAGCTGAGAGAAAGGATGTGAAAGCTGCTCAGCAGGTTTAGAGAGCTGCATGTAAAAGGGACTCCATTAATCACAAGTGTGGACAGATGATTTCTGCTCTGCAAAATAGACACTGTTTTGCTATACAAAAATGTTTTTTGCTATTGCCATTAAAAACACACACATTATTGCTGTTGTTGTTTTATTGCTGTATAGAAATGCTAGTCATGGAGGATGAGGGAACCTTCCACAAGGGAGGGTGTTCAAGAGGCTGCCAGCTCTACAGGCAAGGGGTGACATAGCTAGGCTCCTGAGCCCTACAGAGGTGTTGCAGGAAGAATGTAGTTGGTCAAGGGGGCTGTGGACTCAAGAAGGTTGAAAACGTCTGCTTTACAAGAACTAAGGTAAGGTAGGGAAATATTACCCCCCCCCCCCATATTGTAGACCAGAGTGTAGGGGCTAAGGCTACTTCGTCCAACTCCACATAGTGCCATGGAGTGAGATTTCACCTGTGGGTGTATGTGATCCAACTTTTCTCTGCCACAAGGAGTGGAGAAGGAATTTCCCTGAAAACTGATGAACTGAAGAGGCCAGTTCCACACTGCTGAAACGATTGGCCCTAATAAAGGCACTTTTGTATGAAATAGTTTTGCTCCTCTGCCTTCCGGCCTTGTTAAATCAGTTTAGCAACACTTAAGAATATTTCTGCAAGACGTTCAGTGGCTCCATTGCTCTCGCCAAACTCAGCCAAGCAGTACTATAAAAGCAGCCACTGAAAGTTAGTCCGTAGTTCAAACGACATTTGAGTTAACACCATGCAAATGGTACTTTTGGCATTTGTGTCAATGAGCATGAAGTATACAATGGGTTATTAAGATACAAACCTGTACATTTGCTTGCATGTTAATTTACACACACACACACACACACACACACACACACACACACACACACTTACTTTAAAGCATCAGCTCTAACAAAAGGCATGCACAAGTTCTTGGCAAGAGAAAGAAAATGCAAAATAGCTTGTGCTTGCTTGTCCTGCTTTGACCTGCACTGCTTGGTGGCTTAGCAACACGTTACTTCGTGTGCATACAGTGGGGAGGGGAGCCCTTAAAAGCTCCCGGGCCTTAAAAGAAATCTTGTGTGAGATGCAACTGTAGAGTTAGAAAGGACCATGAGGGTTATCTAGTCCAATCCCCTCCAACAATGCAGGGATCATTTGCCTAATGTGGGTCTTGAACATACAATCCTGCTCTACCAACTGTCTCAGAGAAGAGAGCCAGTGTAGCATAGCAGTTCAGGAACATGATATTGCACTCAGGTCCTGCATGTCAGCTTCCCATTGGAATATGGCTGGCTAGTGTGAGAACAGGATGCTGGACTAACTGGGCTACTGACCTGATTCAGTAAGGCTCTTCCTCTGTTGGACTAAGACCTGGAGACCAGGGTTCAAATTCCCCTGAGCCATTCACCAGCTCTCAACCTCTTATAGGATTGTTGTGAGGATAATATGGAGGTGGGGAGAGAACCATGTAAACCCTCTTGATCTCATTGGAGAAAAGTTGGACTCTAAATTGTTACCACCAAGGTCTCCCGGTGATTTATAACACCTGTGTAGGTAAACACATGTGACTCTCAACCCTGAGGAAGTTGCTTTGGATGCTCTGGTACAAGGCTGTCTTAGGCGTGCCCCTAAAAACATGTAATGTGTGAAACAACCATCCAGTTTTGTATTCCCAAGTGGTTCCCCACTGCAGTGTGTGACATGCGAGAGGAAAGAAGTAGGGTCAATTTAATGTTGCAGAGGAGTCATACAAGTGCAAGCTGAGATTGTGCTCTCAAAGTGTTACTCCACTGGAAGGGTGACACACACATCCTTTGGAGCAAAGCTATCACTTGATGAGCATCTGAAGAGAACGTGCAGTTAATCTGTCTTCTTCCCTTTGACACAACAGAGCTAGTTTCCACCACCACCACTATGAGCCAGCCAAAAAGGTGCAGATTGCATGGGATTATAGGTCAGCCACAGACCGCTGGAAAGATACAGAAGTGGAGTGGCACATTGGCAGGGTGGCACATTCCACCTACTTGCTTTGCTGCAGTGCCGGCTTATCAAAGTGTACCAGCTCGTGGATTTAAGAGAAGGATTTGACGGCCATGCCTTGAACACCACAGAACATGTTTTCAACATTTTTAAGCATGAGCACATAATGATGGGTTAGGTTGTTTAGCAGCCAGAGGGGAGTGAAAATGACCACTCCAAGGGCTCTACCTTGTTTGTCAGAAAAACCAGCCTGAGAGACCGCTGATGTGGTGTTGTGTTTAGTGTGTCAAGATAGGATATGGGAGACCAGGGTTCAAATCCCCACTTGCCATGCAGTTGACTTTGGATCAGGCACTGCCTCTCATCCTAATATCAGGGTTATTGTGGGCATTAAATGAGGGGTAGGGTAGGGGAGAAGCACCATGTAACCACCTGGAGCTCTTTGGAGAAAAAGCATGGGACATAAATGATATAAGTAGATAAACAATTTGATTGACTGCTTTTCCAGGGAGAGAAGAAACCGTTTTTTTGGGTGTGGGTCTCTCGAACCAGATGCCTTTGAGAAGTCTCTTGGAAGCCTCCCAGAGTGGCTTGGAAAACCCAATCAGACGGGTGGGGTACAAATAATAAAATTATAATGATGATGATGATTTTTGTACCCAGGATTTGAGTGAAACAGAGCTCTGCTCACCTACAATTTCCAGCCACTGCTATTTTGAAACATGCTGCCTTTTTTAACCCCCCCTTCTGCTGCTGCGATATTAGCAGCAATTATGTTCTGCATCCCCCACAATGCCCAGCACACTCTTGGGTGTCATAGAGGAAGAATGGTGACTACCCTATCGAAAACGGTGGAAAAATTATTGTATTTTTGTGAAGGGTGGGGGAGAGGAAATTCTCAAAAATTTTCAGCTCAACTCTACTTGCAGCCCAGGGAGATGTAGACACATGTAAGGCTGCCTTTCATCCAGAAGTGTGTGTCAGTGTGTGTGTGTCTGTGTGTGATATTTACTATGAGTGCCACTTGGAGCATGGGATTTTCGAGCACTGATTTTCAAAGCAGTAACAAGCCCTTCAGAATGAGATGTGCAAAGGGAGAAAATTCATCCTCATGCCCTGACATGCTCCATCCAATCAAATAATCATACCACCAAGTTAAGGCTGCCATTTGCTTCTGCCAAGCATCCAGACAATTATGTTAACACATTGTTTCTGATCTGATGGTCTGCACTTGAACCCAAGCAGAGGTTGCTTGTTGACTAGTCACAACCCAAGATGGTGCACCTGAGACTTGGCGGATGGCTGCGGTGGAGTGGAATGGCAGGAGACTGGCTGGGAGGTTGTTTTCTCCTTGCCTGGTTTCTTCTATTGCATTCATTGTGCTACCTTCTTCCCTCTTCCGGGTTTCAAGTAACAAACATGCCTCTCCTTTAAAGGCAGGTTTTCTAGTTATATCTGGTTGCCTTTTTATTTTATTTTATGTTGAATGGGAAGGAAGACACCATCTTCTTGTTTGCCTCAGGTAGCAGAAAGTCTTGAGCCAGCCTTGCACAAGGACCATAGCGCAGTGGTAGAGCATCTGTTTCACAAATTTCAACACCCAGCATTTCCAGGTAGGACTAAGAATGTCTTCTGCCTGAAAGCTTGCTGAGCTGCTGCCAGTCAGAGTAGACGGCACTGCGCTAGATGAACCAATGGTTTGACAAAGCATCTTCTTCTGTTCCTAAGAATGTGTGCAGGAATCTTCTTTCTCTCTGGAAAATCTGTTGATGGAATGATGCCAGGCACATCTCAGGCAAGAAAAAGAAGAAAAGAAAACCCATCTGAGATCCTTGTGTCTGAGGCAGCCTTTTGCTTCAATTAAGTTGTCAGCCTGGCCCTTCATCTCAGCATGCCCAGAAGGTCACCGCAGAGAGGGATTTGACTCAGAATTGGCTTAAAGTGAAAGTAATCAATGCAGAGGGACGCAGGTGGCGCTGTGGGTTAAAGCCTCAGCGCCTAGGACTTGCCGATCGAAAGGTCGGCGGTTCGAATCCCTGCGGCGGGGTGCGCTCCCGCTGCTCTGTCCCAGCGCCTGCCAACCTAGCAGTTCGAAAGCACCTCCGGGTGCAAGTAGATAAATAGGGACCGCTTACCAGCGGGAAGGTAAACGGCGTTTCCGTGTGCGGCTCTGGCTTGCCAGAGCAGCGATGTCACACTGGCCACGTGACCCGGAAGTGTCTCCGGACAGCGCTGGCCCCTGGCCTCTTAAGTGAGATGGGCGCACAACCCCAGAGTCTGTCAAGACTGGCCCGTACGGGCAGGGGTACCTTTACCTTTACCTTTTTAATCAATGCAGAAGCATCAAGTATGGTCGGAGCCACAGTTGGTGATTGTTGAAGGCAGAAGGGGAGAAGAAGCAACAAGCAACTTCAACAACAATGGCTGATGCGTCAATGCAGCCTTGTATAAATCTTTGTGTGTGTGTGTGTGTGTGTGTGTGTGTGTGTGTGAAATTGGAATCATGCCTGCTATTCTACCTTCCATCCTTCCAGCAACTGGTATTCAGAGCAAACTACCTCAGACAGCAGAAGTAGAACATATCCATCGTGGTTAATAACCCTTGATAGCCTTATCCTCTATGAATTCATCAAATCCTTTTTTTAAAGCCATCCAAGAAAGTGGCAATCACTGTCTCCTGTCGGAGCGAGTTCCATAGTTTAATTATGCATTGTGCAAAGGAGTTCGTTCCTTTGCATGTCCCAAACCTCCCAACACTCAGCTTTTTATCATCATCATCATCATTAAAATTTGTATACCACCCTCCATCTGCAGATCTCAGGGCAGTTCCCAGCATAAAAATACAATATAAAACCACAAATACATGATAAAAACAAGAAAAAGCAAACAAATAAATAAATAACCTCCTTCCCACACCTTATCATTGATAGTCCTGGGTTCTAATGAGGGAGAAAAAAGCTTTTTTCTATCCACTTTCTCGACACCAAGCATAATAATGAGAACAAAGCAGATACATGAACATGGCTTGAAATCCCTATCAAGCACCATGCCTGTTCTCAACTGTACAGAGAGAGCCTATGAATAGACAAGTTGTGCTTGTGTGTTCAGATATTCAGCTGCATGTCTTGAGGTCAGGACAGGTGGGGAGAATAGGTAGAATTCCAATCAATCCCCTCCATCATTGCAGATGACCCCCATGGTCCCTTCTAGCTCTACAATTCTATATTGACTGGTTGCCTATATAGGGCTAATGTTTTTGTTAAATGGGTGGCAACTATTTTGTTGTTGTTGTTGTTGTTTAGTCATTTAGTTGTGTCCGACTCTTCGTGACCCCCTGGACCAGAGCACGCCAGGCACTCCTGTCTTCCACTGCCTCCCGCAGTTTGGTCAGACTCATGTTTGTATCTTCGAGAACACTGTCCAACCATCTCATCCTCTGTCGTCCCCTTCTCCTTGTGCCCTCCATCTTTCCCAACATCAGGGTCTTTTCCAGGGAGTCTTCTCTTCTCATGAGGTGGCCAAAGTATTGGAGCCAAAGTATCGGAGCCTGTCCTTCCAGTGAGCACTCAGGGCTGATTTCCTTCAGAATGGATACGTTTGATCTTCTTGCAGTCCATGGGACTCTCAAGAGTCTCCTCCAGCACCATAATTCAAAAGCATCAATTCTTTGGCGATCAGCCTTCTTTATGGTCCAGCTCTCACTTCCATACATCACTAATCTGGGAAAACCATGGCTTTAACTATACAGACCTTTGTTGGTAAGGTGATGTCTCTGCTTTTTAAGATGCTCGGCAACTATTTTAGGTGTGTCCAATTGATGCATGATTGCTGATGTTCAGGTCCTTCTGGACCTGGAAGAATGCAGAATGGGGGCATAGTAGGGATAGGGAGGGTGCACTTATGCATGCTCTGCTGATGCATGCAGGGGACCAGGGACAGAACCACTGTGTGAAATGGTCACAGCCTGTATAGCAATGCAAGGGCAGACTTTGGACTTTCAACTTCCAGTTGCACCCTGTGCAAGCCCAACATCCAGCCTCCTGCCTCCCTTTCTGCTCAATTCACTATGTCATAGTTGTGAAGCCCTGCAGCATCCCCTAGGCTTTGTGCCCTGTGCGGCAGAGCCTGTCATGCTGCCCAAAATCGGCTTCTGTAGTAATGTGGCACAGACCACCCCCAGCTTATCCAGGAGGGGCTTTATCAGGAGAGCACTTAGCACATCTTATCAGTTGAGTATAGAACACCCACATACTCATCTACAGCTGTTAACCCATCCAACAAAGACAGCCCTTGAATCCTCTCTTGACCAAGTACCAATGCTATTTAGTTTCACCCTGGCCTGTCTCTGCTTGTTCACTGTAACCTTCATTTCCCTCACCAAGAGTTCTGCTTCCACAGTAGGGTTACCATCAGTCTTCAGCAATCAGCTGGTGACATGGAGACAAGAAGCAACATCTGCTAATGTCTGCAGAACAAACCTGGCCATGGCCTTCTTTCGGGCGCTGGTGGCACAAATGTAGGTAGCCCTTCTATTGCCCTAGCCCTGACTCAACCCAACGTTGCACCACAAGAGCCAACGGACAAAGCCAGAGTGTCCGAACCTGCAAATCTCCCTGCTATGCAGCCTTTGTCTTTAATTTAGCATCGAGTGCCAGCAACTCAAATATCAGCATAGAATAGTTAAGAATCTGAAAGGAAAGCAAGAATCCGAGGCAGTGCTGTATTACCCACCCCCACCCCACCCTTTGTTGCAGAGACCTCTGTGCGAACCCTTGGTTCCATTTCGGAAAGCCATTTGATCCATTAAAACAGGTGCTGTCTGATGGCAAATTGATCTGCCTGTGCTTTGGGAACATAGGCCATTGGGTAGTGTACATTAAGGGAAGGGATGTTAGCAAAGAACTGTTTTTTTAAAAAATAGTAAAGAGGGGTAGGGAAGGGATGTGAACAATAACACACATTGTGCTGAGCCACATAACTCATAAATGTTTTGCATTAAAAAGGGACAGAAGGAGCCTCCCGATGATGTTCTTTGGAAACAATAGTGCATGTATGGGGAACACATGGCTTCCAGATGTTGATGGACTTCAAGCCCCATCAGCCTCAGTCAGCATATATGGTAGTCTGGGATAATGGGAGTTTTGTCCAGCAACATGTTGAGGGCCACAGATCTCTTCTCTCCAGAGTAGAGGATGAAGGGAAAAGACAGGTATAAAGCTAGGCAAGAAATGCTGGCAAAGAAGATAGAATAACATACATGAAGCCATTGGGAGTAGTTATTAGGAGTTTCGGAGCAGGGTGCCATCAGCATGCTGAGGACACTTGGTTCTATTTCTCCATAACACCTGAATCAGGAGAGGCTGTACAGTCCCTGGGTTGCTGCCTGGATGAAGTGGTGAAATGGATGGGGGGGGGGGAAGGCTGAGCTTCAATCCTGCCATGACAGAGGCACTTTGAGTGAGTACGGTAGTTCCTGAGTGTAAGGAAATGGTCAATCACCTACCCTGGATGGGGTTGCACTCCCCCTGAAGGATCAGGTTCACAGACTGAGGTGCTCCCAGATCCACCTACATCACTGGAGGCTCAGGTAGCCTCTCTGGTTAGAACTCACGTTTACTAACTGTGGTTGGTTAGACAGCTTCGGCCATTCTTGGAGTGGGAAAGCTTTGCCACAGTAGTTCATGCACTGGTTTCTCCAAGGCTGGATTGCTGCATTCTGTTCTATGTGTGGCTTCCCTTGTGCTTAATCTGGAAGCTGCAGTTAGTCACTGAAGCATGATGTCAACACATGTGAGGCCTTGTCAGCACATAGCATCTGTGCTCAAGAGATCTGTACTGGTTACCAATTTGCTACTGGGCCAGCTTCTATTATATACTATTAGTATATAAAACTTTTAATAACTTGGGACCAGTTTGCCTACGAGATCACCTTACCCCACATGTGCCCACTTGACCGCTTCAATCGGTGGAATTGGAACTGCTACAGATGCCAGATCATTCCTTTTCTACATTTGTAAGAACTCTATCGTTTAGTGTGGCATCACTTGCACTTTGGAACTCCCTGCCTATTAAGATCAAGCAGGCATCTTCACTGTACTCTTTTTGGTGCCTGATAAAAACATCCCGGCAAGCTCTATCCTCCATCAATCGCGGACTGTGAGTCGGGGGGGAGGAGTAGCGTTGTTATTCCGGGAGGATTGCTCTTTCAGAGCTCTGCCATCACCGGCGATCTCCGGCATTGAATGTGTTGGTCTCGTGTGGGGCACCAAGGAGAGCTTGGCTGTCTGGCTGGTGTACCGACCACCCAGCACACCTGCAGCCACCCTGTCAGACCTGCTGGAGGTGGTGGCAGGCTGGGCCTTGGAGTTCCCAAACCTACTGGTTTTGGGAGACTTCAATGTCCATGCCGATGCCGCTCCCTCCTCACAGGCTCTGGACCTAGTGACTTCCATGGCAACACTAGGGCTCTCCCAGGTTGTTTTGGGCCCTACCCATCAAGCAGGCCACACGCTGGATCTGATCTTTGGGGCTGGCATAGATGTGATCATGCTCCCTGCTGTGGAAGTGCCATGGTCTGATCACTACGCTCTGAAAGCCAAGATTGACTTCCCGCTCCTCCCTGGCTCGGGTGGCGAACCTATTTGGGCTCGTCCGCGAAAACTGATGGATCCTGATAGATTCCGACAAGCCTTGCTGAACCCTGCTCCTCCTGGCGACTCATTAGATGACCTTGTTGAGGACTGGAATAACTGGCTCTTGGCAGCCATTGATGAGATCGCACCTAAGCGCCCTCTGCGACCCCGTCGAAACCGGGCCCCTTGGTTTACTGAGGAGCTCCGGAAAATGAAGCGGGATCTCAGATGGCTAGAGCGAGTATGGCGACGGACTCGTGACGGAGCCTCAAGAACATCTTATAGGACGCTTATGAAAGCCTATGAGATGGCTATGAAAGCTGCTAAGAAATCTTACTTTGCAGCTTCCATTGCATCTGCTAGCTCTCGCCCGGCACAACTTTTTAGAATAATTAGGTCAATAACGTCCTTAAGAGGACAATCAAATTTAAGCACAAATTCGACCCACAGCTGTGAGGCATTCGCGAGTTTTTTTGCGGATAAAGTCCTATTGCTCCGCCGTGACCTCCCTGCCAATTTAGATACAGTGACTGAACTGGAGGCCCCTCGAATGACTTCAGGTCCAGTGTTGGACCATTTCGATCGGATACTCCCTATTGATGTGGATAGATTCCTCCAAGTTAGTAGGCCCACCACCTGCCTCCTTGATCCGTGCCCGTCTTGGCTGATTAGGGAGTGTCCAGATGTTGCGCGGACCCCTCTGGTTGAAATTATCAATTTGTCCCTTGACACGGGGACATTCCCAGGGGAACTGAAGGAGGCAGTGGTGTGTCCACTCTTAAAAAAAACTTCATTAGATCCCTTAGACCTATCCAATTACTGCCCAGTTTCAAATCTCCCATACCTGGGTAAGGTAATTGAGAGAGCAGTTGCTGAGCAGCTTGGTAGGTTTCTGGAGGAAACATCGGCATTAGATCCATTTCAGTCCGGTTTCCGTCCTGGTTTTGGGACGGAGACGGCTCTGGTTGCCTTAACAGACGATCTCCGTAGACAACTGGATCGAGGCGGGTCAGGACTGCTGATCCTTTTAGATTTGTCAGCAGCCTTTGACATGGTCGATCATGATCTTCTGGACCACCGCCTCGCAGACGTGGGGATACAGGGCATAGCCCGTAACTGGTTGTGCTCTTTTATCTCTGGTCGGGGACAGAGGGTGGCACTAGGGAGGGAAATGTCGTCGCGCCACTCCTTGGTGTGTGGAGTGCCGCAGGGCGCAATTCTCTCCCCGATGCTTTTTAACATCTTTATGCGCCCCCTTGCCCAGATTATCCGGAGCTTTGGGCTGGGCTGTCACCAATATGCTGATGACACTCAGCTCTATCTGCTGATGGATGGCCACACCGACTCGGCCCCAAACACATTGACCAGATGCTTGGAAGCTGTGGCTGGATGGTTTCGTGGGAGCCGATTGAAACTAAATCCTTCGAAGACAGAGGTCCTATGGCTAGGTCGGGATGGCATGGGGATGAGGGACCAACTCCCTTCTCTTGCGGGGGCCCAATTAGTGCCATTGCCTTCCGTTAAGAGTTTGGGTGTAATCCTTGACGCCTCCCTTTCCATGGAGGCGCAGGTTACAGCAACAGCCAAGGCGACATTTTTCCACCTTCGCCGCATCAAGCAGTTGGTCCCTTACCTTTCCCGCCCTGACTTGGCCACAGTGATCCATGCGACGGTCATCTCCAGGCTTGACTACTGTAATTCGCTCTACGCGGGGCTGCCCTTGAAGCTGTCCCAGAAACTCCAGCGGGTACAGAATGCTGCAGCGAGGCTCCTCACGGGGTCTCTGCCATGGGAGCATATTCACCCAGTGCTTTTCAAGCTGCACTGGCTCCCGGTGGAGTACAGGGTCAGATTTAAGGTGCTGCTTTTGACCTTTAAAGCCCTTCACGGCCTAGGACCCTCGTACCTCCGGGACCGCCTCTCCTGGTATGCCCCACGGAGAGCCTCAAGGTCCATAAATAACAACACCCTAGTGGTCCCGGGCCCTAAGGAAGTTAGATTGGCTTCGACCAGAGCCAGGGCCTTTTCAACTCTGGCTCCGGCCTGGTGGAACGCTCTGCCTCATGAGACCAGGGCCCTGCAGGATCTGATTTCTTTCCGCAGGGCCTGTAAGACAGAGTTGTTCCGCCTGGCCTTTGGCTTGGAGCCAGTTTGATTCCCTCCCTCCCCCCCCTCTCTTTTTCCCTCTTCTTTTCCTTCTCCTCCTGCGATGAGGCTACATTTTAATATTTTAATGTTCCATTATTTTAATTGTTGTGTTTTATTTTTGTTTTTAAGTTTGTAATCATTCATCTTATTTTTATTATTGCTTGTAAGCCGCTCTGAGCCCGGCCTTGGCTGGGGAGGGCGGGGTATAAATAAAAAAATATTATTATTATTACATTGCACCCTGTGGTGTAATATATCTATGTTTTTAAATGTAAGTTGCTTGGAAAACTTTTAGGTAACAAACGACTATAATTATCATTATCATCATCAACAATAATAATGTTGCAGCCAATGCACTTAGACCCATTGAAATTAATGGACCTACGTTAGCCATGTCTACTGATGGCAAATGTCAGACCATTTAGTCCATCAAGTTCAGCATTTTCTACAATGATTCGCAGTGACTCTCCAATGTTTCAGGCAGGGTCTTCTCCATTCCTACTTAAAGATGCTGGGCGTTGTGTCTACATTTAATATTTTAATGTTTCAATATTTTAATGTTGTATTTTAATCTTGTTTTTAAGTTGTATTCATTCAACTTGTTTTTATTATTGCTTGTTAGCCGCCCTGAGCCCAGCCTTGGCTGGGGAGGGCAGGGTATAAATAACAACAACAACAACAACAACAACAATAATAATTACAAACCTTTGCAATGCAAAGCATTGGCTCTACCACAGAGCCAAAACCCTTTCCTCAAAACTAACCCTCAGGCTTGAGATTTCTGGGGAAATTTACACTTGAACCATATTTTTTAAAAGGCACAACAGCCCCAGAATTGTAGCGTGCAAAGTGGGCAGTGATGGTGGCTCAGGAAAGGCTGGATATAAGGGAGAACAGAATGACAGGACTTGTTTCTTCTTATGAGGAAGAAGGAATTTCAGTCGTCACAGCTTGTCAGGCAGAGTTGATGAAGGCTGAAATTTCCCTCTTTGTACAATTCTGAGATTGCAGAACAAGCCAGAAAGAAAAGCAAGTATCTCTTTATCACTGCTAGGCAATGTGTGCATAGGGGTGTATCTAGGGGTTGACGGGACATGGGTGGCGCTGAGTTTTAAACCACTGAGCCTCTTGGGCCTGGTGATTGGAAGAGTGGCAGTTTGAATCTGCATGATGGGGTGAGCTCCCTTGCTCTGACCCAGCTTCTCCCAACCTAGCAGTTTGAAAGCATACCAGCGTAAGTAGATAAATAGGTACTGCTGTGGCAGGAAGGTAAATGGCGTTTTCATGCACTCTGGCTTCCTTCATGGTGTTCCGTTGTGCCAGAAGCAGTTTAGTCATGCTGGCCACATGACCCAGAAAACTGTCTGTGGACAAACGGCAGCTCCCTCGGCCTGAAAGTGAGATGAGCGCCACAACCCCATAGTTGCCTTTGACTGGACTTAACCATCCAAGGGTCCTTTACCTTTACCTAGGGGTTGGTTAAGTTGGCCCCTGCCAAGGACTCAGGCCTGGAGGGGGTGCAAAAAATGTGCCTCTCCACTCAAGGGAGCCTAGATATGCCTCTGTGCGTGTAGGACCTACTGTTCTTTGTTTTTCTGTCCAGGCTTCTGTGTAAGGCAGGCAAAAATTCAGCTAGTGTGTTGTCGCTCTCCCCCACCTCACATTCCTGATCAGAAGCACACTTGAATAGTTTTCACAGAGGCCAGGGATCTCTTAGCAAGCAGGCTGGTGTGTGGGTATGTGTGTCCCTAGCTGCTGACAGAGGTGATAGCAAGGTGTCTTTTCAAAGAAGAGGAAGAGCAAACAGCACCAGGCCTCTGTGAAAAATGCAGAATAATAAAAATAGGATTTAATACTCTCTCTGTGTGTGTCTGCTGTACCCAAGAGTCCAAATATTAATATTATCCAACATTCATGCATGCCATTTTAGGAAGCATTATGCTGCACAAGGTTTTTGCATTTCAGATGACCCCTATCCCTTCTCTTGGCAAAACCACTCTTCAAAATTTCACTGCATAGTATGAGTCTCATTATTTATGGGGAAGGAATTGTAAGGTGGAGATGGAAAAAACAATATGAAAGCTTAATACTGGGCTTGAGCATCAGGCATGACTTTTATTGAAATATTTCTAATAAGTGGGGAATACTAATGGAGAGAGGAAAAGCTGAAGCACAAATGTAATCCAAGTGTCATAAAGAAACCAATAAGGACTAAATTGGAACAATCAGGAGGATAACTTTACATAATGTAGCGGGACCACCCTGCAAGCTTTCAGTATAATTTTGTGCCTACAGTCAAACAAACATTCTATTCATTGTGAGCAAATGTGCAATAGCTACAGAGGTCTGTAACTGATTAAGTACACTATAAAATAGCTGCTATTTACAATCTTGTGGCATCAGTTTAAAAGCTTGGACTATCCAGAAGAGAGCAGAATTCAGATATACTATCTGACCAAGTGCAGCAATGTCTACCTACTTTCAGTAGAGTGGCAACTCTGCAGTAATTTGAAGTTTCCTGTGATAACTCAAACAGAGTTTTACACCAGCATTTTAAGCTATGTTACATACTCTCTCTCTCTCTCTCTCTCTCTCTCTCTCTCTCTCTTATCTTCCTCATATTATGACCTGCTTTCCGCAAATAAACCTCCCCCCCCCCATTGCTTAAGATTATGTTTCTGTTTTCCCATGGGATATTAAAAAAACCCTCTGGCTTGTCAGTGTGAACCTTATTGTTACTTGATCCTAAACTACTTGGATGTAATACTCCTGAGGCGAGAATAGTGAGGTTGGCAAACACTCTGTGTTAAAATAAGGAAGTGGTTCATGGATTTGATGTTATTTCCAGGCACTCCAATTTTGAGGTTAACCAGGCATCTCTAGCCATCTAGCCCTGAGTCCATGAACTGTTTTTATAAAGGAAGGCTACTCACTCTTTCATTTTAACTCGTATTCAAACTGAGCGAAAGGGAACTGTTGCATGGGCATGCCATGAAGGTCACAGGCTAAGGGTCACCTGCTCTTTAAGGCTTGGATTTCTCTCCTGTGGATCATGGCACCCTCCTCTGCTAAGAGATGAAAAGCTTGTGTGCACAGACCTCACTTTCCAAAAGGGATATGGGCAGTGTAGCCTTTTAATGCCCTCTGCACATTCTTAAAGGATGTATGCGTACAGAAGTGCAGGTTTCTTTTCTCTAGACCACAAGTAACCAATGAAACCTTGCCGTTTCAGTTTCTGAAATGCGTTTTTTCTTGTCTCAACCTGTGTCTCCAAGCGATGTTATCTCAGCAACTGACTACCATAGGCTACTCGCACAGAACAAATCAGCTTATCCATTTCAAACATAACAGAATTGGGGTGAGGGGAGGAAATCTGCATCTCAAGAGCATCAGAAGGATCATCTGCAAACATGGAAGGAAGAGAGAATCATGAAGATTCTGCTACCATGGTGTGACCAGGAGAGACAGCTCCAGCCCCCAGGGAACGTGGGAAAGGAAATAAAGACTCTGACAACGTTATGGAATTAAAATTAGGCCACAACTTCATTAAACTTCCGAGTGTAGGAAGACCTTGGCTTAGGCCTTGGGTGTGTATCCCTCTCAGCCCCCCAGCCAGGGAACTGGGGCACATCAGGGTAAATGGGATATGGGGGTGCTCTGTGAGACATACTGTATTTTTTGCCCTATAGGACGCACTTTTTCCCCTCCAAAAATGAAGGGGAAATGTGTGTGCGTCCTATGGGGCGAATGCAGGCTTTCGCTGAAGCCTGGAGAGTGAGGGGGGTCAGTGCGCACTGACCCCTTTCGCTCTGCAGGCTTCAGGAAGCTATCCGCTAGCCGTGGGAGATGCAGCTCTCCCACGGCTAGCGGAGAGCTTGCCGGCACTCAGAAGCTTGGGGCGCGCTGAGCTGAGCACGCCCCAAGCTTTGGGCTTTGCGCAGCTCTACACTTCGCGAAGCTCAGGCTTCCCCCGCCCAGCCCCGCACCTGGGGGGAATAATTTTTTTTCTTTATTCCCCCCCCCAAAAAAAAACTAGGTGCGTCCTATGGGCCGGTGCGTCCTATGGGGCAAAAAATATGGTAAGTGTAGGCTGGCAGCCCACACGCAGTGTAGTTCACTGACAACCTTTCAGTTGGGCCAGTGACACCCATTTATTTAACCCCTTTAAAAGGGGACCTTGGAATCACCACCGCAGGGGGGTGAGTCACCACTTCAATCCCCCCTCCCCATTATAGGGAAGAAAAGACTAAAGGATTCCACCCAAGGCCATAACTGCCAAAGTTGTGACGAACTGCTACGGGGAAGACAAAACCTGCCAATGCAGGAAAATTTCTTGCCGGTCCTTCAGCAGCAACCAGTCAAAGACCATAGCAGCACCTGCTAAACAGGAAGAAAAAGTTAACCTGTAAACAAGAAACATTAACAAAGGGAGGGTAGGGAGGGTGAATCTCCAGAGCCGACTGCCTGGCTAATACCGGCTCCTCCCCCTACTTATAATGGGTCTGGCCCCACTTCCCAGGAAACGAAACTTAAAGCTGAGGCCGGGCTTGAACCTCTGAATAATACACTGAGAAGCAGGCCAGCCCCCTTCTACTAGCAAGTTCCCTGGGAACAGTAGCACCACACGCGATCCCGCAAAAGGCACCCACAATACAGTGTGAGTGCTCATTTCTGCACTCCCATCTCCCCAGAGCAGGTAATATCTGTCAGAAGGCATAACATTCCATTCTGTCCTGTACTCATTGAATGCAGCACTGTTTCTCTTCCACTGCAGTTTGCCTTTTGCCAAAACCTACATTATTAGTCCTCGCTGCCTGTTGTGGTGAAGTTACATAACTTAGGTAATTAATTACACAAACTACATTGTT